>NC_083460.1:21643810-21841310 GCF_030014155.1 Tachysurus vachellii
ACGAGAGTGTGTGTGTGTGAGCGAACGAGAGTGTGTGTGTGTGAGCGAACGAGAGTGTGTGTGTGTGAGCGAACGAGAGTGTGTGTGTGTGAGCGAACGAGAGTGTGTGTGTGTGTGAGCGAACGAGAGTGTGTGTGTGTGTGTGAGCGAACGAGAGTGTGTGTGTGTGTGTGAGCGAACGAGAGTGTGTGTGTGTGTGTGTGAGCGAACGAGAGTGTGTGTGTGTGTGTGAGCGAACGAGAGTGTGTGTGTGTGTGTGTGAGCGAACGAGAGTGTGTGTGTGTGTGTGTGAGCGAACGAGAGTGTGTGTGTGTGTGTGTGAGCGAACGAGAGTGTGTGTGTGTGTGTGTGAGCGAACGAGAGTGTGTGTGTGTGTGTGAGCGAACGAGAGTGTGTGTGTGTGTGTGAGCGAACGAGAGTGTGTGTGTGTGTGAGCGAACGAGAGTGTGTGTGTGTGTGAGCGAACGAGAGTGTGTGTGTGTGAGCGAACGAGAGTGTGTGTGTGTGTGAGCGAACGAGAGTGTGTGTGTGTGTGAGCGAACGAGAGTGTGTGTGTGTGTGAGCGAACGAGAGTGTGTGTGTGTGAGCGAACGAGAGTGTGTGTGTGTGAGCGAACGAGAGTGTGTGTGTGTGTGAGCGAACGAGAGTGTGTGTGTGTGTGAGCGAACGAGAGTGTGTGTGTGTGTGAGCGAACGAGAGTGTGTGTGTGTGTGAGCGAACGAGAGTGTGTGTGTGTGTGAGCGAACGAGAGTGTGTGTGTGTGTGAGCGAACGAGAGTGTGTGTGTGTGTGAGCGAACGAGAGTGTGTGTGTGTGTGAGCGAACGAGAGTGTGTGTGTGTGTGAGCGAACGAGAGTGTGTGTGTGTGTGAGCGAACGAGAGTGTGTGTGTGTGTGAGCGAACGAGAGTGTGTGTGTGTGTGAGCGAACGAGAGTGTGTGTGTGTGTGAGCGAACGAGAGTGTGTGTGTGTGTGTGAGCGAACGAGAGTGTGTGTGTGTGTGAGCGAACGAGAGTGTGTGTGTGTGTGAGCGAACGAGAGTGTGTGTGTGTGTGAGCGAACGAGAGTGTGTGTGTGTGTGAGCGAACGAGAGTGTGTGTGTGTGTGAGCGAACGAGTGTGTGTGTGTGAGCGAACGAGAGTGTGTGTGTGTGTGAGCGAACGAGTGTGTGTGTGTGTGTGTGTGAGCGAACGAGTGTGTGTGTGTGTGTGCGCGAACGAGAGTGTGTGTGTGTGTGCGCGAACGAGAGTGTGTGTGTGTGTGAGCGAACGAGAGTGTGTGTGTGTGAGCGAACGAGAGTGTGTGTGTGTGTGAGCGAACGAGAGTGTGTGTGTGTGTGAGCGAACGAGAGTGTGTGTGTGTGTGAGCGAACGAGAGTGTGTGTGTGTGTGTGTGAGCGAACGAGAGTGTGTGTGTGTGTGTGTGAGCGAACGAGAGTGTGTGTGTGTGTGTGTGAGCGAACGAGAGTGTGTGTGTGTGTGTGTGTGTGAGCGAACGAGAGTGTGTGTGTGTGTGTGTGTGAGCGAACGAGAGTGTGTGTGTGTGTGTGTGAGCGAACGAGAGTGTGTGTGTGTGTGTGTGAGCGAACGAGAGTGTGTGTGTGTGTGTGAGCGAACGAGAGTGTGTGTGTGAGCGAACGAGAGTGTGTGTGTGAGCGAACGAGAGTGTGTGTGTGTGTGAGCGAAAGAGAGTGTGTGTGTGTGTGAGCTAACGAGAGTGTGTGTGTGTGTGAGCTAACGAGTGTGTGTGTGTGTGTGAGCGAACGAGTGTGTGTGTGTGTGTGAGCGAACGAGTGTGTGTGTGTGTGTGAGCGAACGAGTGTGTGTGTGTGTGTGAGCGAACGAGTGTGTGTGTGTGTGTGAGCGAACGAGTGTGTGTGTGTGTGTGTGTGAGCGAACGAGTGTGTGTGTGTGTGTGTGTGTGAGCGAACGAGAGTGTGCGTGTGCGCGAGCGTGTGTGTGTGTGAGCGAACGAGAGTGTGCGTGTGCGCGAGCGTGTGTGTGTGTGAGCGAACGAGTGTGCGTGTGTGAGCGAACGAGTGTGCGTGTGTGAGCGAACGAGTGTGCGTGTGTGAGCGAACGAGTGTGCGTGTGTGAGCGAACGAGTGTGCGTGTGTGAGCGAACGAGTGTGCGTGTGTGAGCGAACGAGTGTGCGCGAGCGAACGAGTGTGCGCGAGCGAACGAGTGTGCGCGAGCGAACGAGTGTGCGCGAGCGAACGAGTGTGCGCGAGCGAACGAGTGTGCGCGAGCGAACGAGTGTGCGTGCGCGAGCGAACGAGTGTGCGTGCGCGAGCGAACGAGTGTGCGTGCGCGAGCGAACGAGTGCGCGTGCGTGCGCGAGCGAACGAGTGCGCGTGCGTGCGCGAGCGAACGAGTGCGCGTGCGTGCGCGAGCGAAAGAGTGTGCGCGTGCTCGAGCGAACGAGTGCGCGCGCGCGCGAGAGCGAACGAGCGAGTGTGTGTGTGTGTGTGTGTGAGCGAGCAATTGTGTGTGCGTTTCTCTCTGTGTGTGTGTGTGTGTGTGTGTGTGTGTGTGTGTGTGTGTGTGTGTGTTAGCGAGCAATTGTGTGTGCGTTTCTCTGTGTGTGTGAGCGAGCAATTGTGTGTGCGTTTCTCTGTGTGTGTGTGTGTGTGTGTCTGTGTGTGTGTGTGTGAGCGAGCAATTGTGTGTGCGTCTGAGAGTGTGTGTGTGTGTGCAAGCTGGTTAGACACAGACAGTCGTTGCACTATGGATCCAGATCCATTTGGATAATTCCAGTAATGACTGAATGAAACCTAATGAGTGTGAGTGATGTGTTTTCCTTACAGGATGTACAGTTCCTCACATCACTTGCTGTCAGAGGAAGAAGAGCACGGCTGTTTCCAAGAGGTATCTACTGCCTTGTTCTGTCTCTGTGAGGTTTAAACTCTGACACACGACCTATACTACAGTTATAGATTGTTCCAAACCCCCTTCATGTATCAGACAAGTAGAATGTGAAATGGGAAGAATGCAGCCGAAATAAATTATTTACAATAAATTAGAAGTAAATAAATAAAATCTACATCTACCCGTTTAAATCTGACCACACCACACTGACACATGGGGCTTTACTGAGGGTGAACAACCACCAGAAGGGCAACACTGTCACACTCCCTGTACACCAGGCCTGTATTCACCAAAATGTTTCTCCTAGTGACAAAATTTAAAGAAAATTCTTAGAAATGTGGACGTTTCCCCTTAAAATGAAGACAAGATCCTAGTAAAGATAAAATTTGTTCATAAAGCATCTTAACACTTAAGAGCTCATGAGGTCAAAGTGTTAGGAGAAGAGTTTCTTCATCAGAGGAGAAAATGACTGAAAGGTGAAGAGGGAGAAGAAATGTGTTGTATATAATATTTAATAATGATAGAGTTAATAAAATGATACAGATTAGATCATGTAGGGATTATTTTTGTGACCAATTATATTAGAGTTCTAATCTCATCTCAGACACATAGCAGAAATAACACACACACATATATGTTCTGCCGCTGTGGCATTTAGAGATACTCTGACATCTCTGAAACAGCTGAAATGGCACGAACATTATACCTACACAATGTAGTCTTAAATATTTTAACATAGAGACAAAGTGACAACCAATCAGTCTTCAAAGGAATGTGTCACCTAGTAACAGGTTAGGCTCCGTCTCCTGTCGAAGATAAGTTTTTTCCTTGTTCAGAGTTGCTCTGTGATCTGAGGTCCTGAATCACTCTGAAGATAAGATTCATAGTTAGAAATATTTAATCTAAGTTAGGAGCTCTCTGAGATCAGTCTTAGTGTCTTTATAAAATCTAATGATCTTTATAAAATAAAATGGTTACACTGACTTAACATTATTATTATTAAAGGTGTGGTGTACGTTGTTTGAAAGCCAATGTTGACATTTGAAATCACCAAAACAAACACGCCCCTAACCCAAATGGGTCCCACCCCTGTATTGATAGCTCCGCCCACACATACATAACTTAACCCAGGCAACTAATGGAAAGAAATGTGTCTTTTTATCATAGCTGAAGGGAAGAACAATACGATTGCAGATAAACAAACAAGCAAAAATGACACAAGCATAAACATGCAAAGGACGGCATATATTAGTTCTGTGAAACAAAGCAAAACCACCTTTGTTACTCACCTATCGAGAAGGAAAAAAGCAACCTCTGTGTCCCATCACAGGCCTTCCGGCTCCTTCAGTTCTCTCCAGCGCTGGAAAGCTGGTCCTATATTAACACGGGTCCTACTTCTTTCCTTATCGTAAGCCTTTTTCCGCTTTTCGTTTTTATCCGCCATGTCAATGTTTCAATCGCTTTCTGCTAATGTCAGACATGCGCACTGAACACTCTCTCCACCGCATATTGACAAGACATGCCCCTTTCTGCTCATTGGCTACACGTTTTTGTTTGTCAGCCCAACTCAGCTTTCTGAAGCATTTCCCAAACATGGTGCACCTCACCTTTAACATTTAACTTTCGTTTTGTTTGTTTTGTTTCTCAGTTATGTTCCGGAGACATCGCTGTCCAGATCGCCGTGGCCCGAATTAGGACTGTACGACAAAGAGAAAGAAGAACAGGAGCATCAAGGCAAGATTGTAGACTTGACTATATAGCTTAACTGGTAAATGTTTATAGATTTAAACACATACATGTGAATCGTGAAGAGTTCAGTTTGTGTGACGCTGGTGTTAGAGAGACGTGGAGCTGATTAGGGAAGTAAAGAGGAAACTTCGCCAAGCATGAATTGCCTGAAATCTTACATTCTGGAAAATTCTAAACAAATAAGAGCAGTTGCATATTAATGCAGCGGTGCGGTTATCTAGCAGTTTGGACCTTTACGTCTTTCTTTTTTGTTTTTGTGTTTTTTAGGGTTTCTTTCTCGTGAGCTTTTCCACAGCAGGAGTCGAACCATAAGCAAATTAAATTCACCCAGAAAAGTGAATGGTTAAAATTCCTGAGTGACTTTTACCACAGGTGTGGATGATGCTGATTAAGAAGCGCTGCCTCATTTCCTTATTGTAACTGTATTATATAATCATTTAACACCACAGTTATGGTGCTTTTCCAACGTACAGAGAAGGTCAGGACCCATATTCATAAAGACACTTGATCTCCGAGAGCTCCTAATTTAGCTTAAATGTTTCTAACTATGAATCTTATCTTCAGAGAGATTCAGGACCTCAGATCACAGAGCAACTGAACAAGGAAAATACAACTTTTATCTTAGACAGGAGTTGGGGCTTAACCTGTTACTAGGTGACATGTTCTTTTGAAGACTGATTGGTTGTCTCGCTTTTTAAATTAGGAGCATCTATTATAAACCTTCACTTTGTCTCTATGTTAAGATATTTGAGTCTATATCGTGTAGGGATTACGTTTGTGGCCGATCATATTACAGATGTTCTAACATCTGTATGTGATAAATGCAATAAATGTAAATGTAAACATCTCCGACACAGAGCAGAAATGTCATAGAGACAAATGGCTCTGTTTCAGAGGTGTGTGTGTGTGTGTGTGTGTGTGTGTGTGTGTGTGTGTGTGTGTGTGTGTGTGTGTGTGTGTGTGTGTGTGTCATTTCTGCTATTTGTCTGAGACGAGATGTGAACTCTAATATAATTGGTCACAAAAATAATCCCTACATGATCTAATCTGAATCATCTTATTAACTCTATCATTATTAAATATTGTATACATTACATTTCTTCTCCCTCGTCACCTTTGTCATTTTCTCCTCTGATAAAGAAACTCTTAAGGCTCTTAAAAGTCCTCCTCACTTCCCCTAACACTTTTGAACTCATGAGCTCTTTTAAGCGTTAAGATGCTTTATGAATAATTTCTCTTTCATTTGAAAGGGAAACGTCCACATTTCTAAGAATTTTGTCACTAGGTCTTCTCATGAATACGGGTTCAGGTCACCACAGCAGAACACTAACAGAATGCAGACGGTGGAAATAACATGTCCTCTGTGTGACCTGCATAAGGGACGTGGCCTCCTGCTCTAGGAGAAACACTTTTTCCTTGAATGACATTGCGCTACTCAGGATCTTGGTGTTGAACCCAGACAGGTTTGATTCAGGTTTTTCTAAATGAAAATCACTTTACTTCTTTCAGTACATGCAGAATGTCAGTATTTTACACCCAGCGACTGTAAGAGCTTGCAATCTGTCTGGAACTGAAGGGAAAATTCTCTGTTGTTCCACTAGGGGACAGAATAGAGCAATGCACTGAACCTCATTAGCTATCAGACTCGTAAACATGCCTTATTTTTAAAAAAAAAAAAGCTAAAACTGGGTTTCTACAGTAACTTATGCACTCAGGTGGTTTGAGTTGTAAATAATAGCATGTGCAGTTTCAGTGTGATGTGTAAAAAGACGCGAAGCGCTGGAAACCTATTGTTTTCGTTAGGATTTTTATTATTATTAGGGGTTCAAGTGCGAAGCGCTGGAAAAATATTGTTTTTGTTAGGATTTTTGTTATTATTATTATTATTATTATTATTATTATTCCGCCCTACAAGTGCTCGTACAGCCCAAACCGTAAGGCCTAGAGAGCTCAAACTTGGTCAGATGGTAGTTAGTACTGGTCACAGTTACTCAGGCCCAAGGACTCAGCGAAATCGGCCAATAGGGGGCGCTTCAGCGCCCCTCAACGCGTTTGTGCCCATAACTCCTAAACCGTATGTCCAAATCTCAAGTGCTTTATATCATTGGAATCCTTGGCTCATGACTTAAAAAACGTATATCTCTGATTTCATTTCCGCCATGAAAATGTTTTCGCTATAGCGCATTTTGTCCGAAACCTAGTTTTGCGAAATAGTCCTAGGTTTTTCGCCTGATCGAGACCAATCCAGTGCAGTAATATTCTCTGGAGTCTCAATGTCAATAATTGATAAATAAATAAATGTCTAAATTTTGATTCAGGGTCCTTAAGGGGCCCCAAAATGTTCGGACTGTGAGGAGCCAGTTTTACTAAAATGTCAATAACTCAAGAACTAAATGAGCTATCAACACCAAACTTGGGACACATGTGAAAGAGGTCAAACTGAGGTCACAGTTCAAAAACCACAGCGATTGGCCACTTGGTGGCGCTATAACGGAAAAATCACTAAAAACAGCCCTTTTTAAAATAAGCCCTCTAGCGCCACCAACAGTCCAAAAACCCAATTTTGTGCTGACTCGTAAGGCAAAGTCTCAGAATCAGAATCTTAAGAATTCGGTCACTTTGTGTATGTGACTTGCGGGTCACTCGTTCTGCATCTGGATGCTTGTGTTTCTTCACTTTATGGATATGACTTTGTTTATTTTAGGGAAAACTGGACAGGTGAGTACTTCACATGACATATATTGTGGCACCCTCTGTAACTTGCGGGTCACTTTGTTTTATGTGAAAATCCTTTAAGGCCTTAAACTCCCTAAAGGCCTTAAACGCTTGAACCCGGCAAATGCTGCTTGCAGCTTTAATTAGGGGTCAAGCCCCGAAGGGGCGTAGACACCTATTGTTATCGTTAGTTTTCTTCTTCTTATTATTATTATTAATGGTGCTTGCTAAAGCAACATTCTTGTTCTCTTGCATACTTATTATTAATGGTGCTTGCAAAGCATCATTATTGTTATTCTGCATACTTATTATTATTATTCTTCCGGACACTTTTTCGGCGCGTAACTTGTCCCGCAGCTTTTGTCCTAGACCCATGAATGAGGTGTCAAATCGACCGGCTCGTTGAGGACAGGTGTGCTATGACTTTTATAAGCGATCGGAATTCCGGAATTCCCGGTACGGAAGCTCAAACGGGTATTTTTTCCCCATAGACTTGATTGGGGAATTCTTAAAATTCTTTTGTTCTCTCTGTAGATGTAAAGCACACTCTCAATACATGTAACTATCAACTCCACACTATCAATCCAATGATTCCACAAGTATTGGCCCCCAGTCAATACACTTTTGTCCATAAGTATTGGCACCCCACCGGGTATTCACGTGTAGCCCCGCCCCCAAAATACTGTTTTATGCAGTATAATAATAAGTAGAATTCCATAATGACTGCAGTTTTGACATGAAATGAATGTCAAAACACTTAGTAGTCACTTTTGTCCAAAAGTATTGGCACCCCACCGGGTATTCACGTGTAGCACACGTGACGTGTGTTTTTGTGCTCACGCGTGTTTTGGTCACGTCACGTGACGTCACGTGTAGCCCTGCCCCCAAAACAAGCGAAATCAAAAAGTTAGCACAACATGGACATGTCATATATCAAAACACTCAGCCCGATGAGGGGAACTGCCTCTCACGTGTTTTGGTCGCGTCACGTGACGTCACGTGTAGCCCCGCCCCCAAAATAAGCGAAATCAAAAAGTTAGCACAACATGGACATGTCGTATATATCAAAACACTCAGCCCGATGAGGGGAACTGCCTCACGTGTGTTTTGGTCACGTCACGTTTGACGTCACGTGTAGCCCCGCCCCCCAAATAAGCGAAATCATAAATTTTGAACAACATGGACATGTCATATATCAAAACACTCAGCCCAATGAGGGGAACTGCCTCACGTGTGTTTTGGTCACGTCACGTGACGTCACGTGTAGCCCCGCCCCCAAGATAAGCGAAATCATAAATTTTGCACAACATGGATGTCATATATCAAAACACTCAGCCCAATGAGGGGAATTGCCTCACGTGTGTTTTGGTGACGTCACGTGACGTCACGTGTAGCCCCGCCCCCAAAATAAGCGAAATCAAAAAGTTTGCACAACATGGACATGTCATATATCAAAACACTCAGCACGATGAGGGGAACTGCCTCACGCGTGTTTTGGTCACGTCACGTGACGTCACGTGTAGCCCCGCCCCCCAAAATAAGCGAAATCAAAAAGTTAGCACAACATGGACATGTCATATATCAAAACACTCACTTGCCACGTGCAAGCACCATTCACATTTTCTTCAGAAAATTTACCGTTCTAGTTATTATTATTCTTCTTACCCAAAAATTTTTCAAGAGTAACTCTTGGGCTTTCGAGCCACATGCACCAAATTCGGATATGTCGTAGACCATGGTCTGAAGTTTGTTGCTATTACTTTTCTAAGCGATCGGAATTCCGGCATTCCCGGTACGGAAGCTCAAACAGACACACAGACATGCACACACACAGACGCACAGAGACACACTCACACACAGACACTCACACACACACACACACACACACACATTTTACGAATGCAATGCCATATCGCTACGAAACTTGGTATGGTTCATCAGCGACATGTTCTGAGCGCATCTGATCGGCTTGACCCCGGTATCGCTGCTTGCAGCTATATTTAGGGGTTCAAGCGCGAAGCGCTGGAAACCTATTGTTTTCGGTAGGATTTTTATTATTATTATTATTATTATTATTATTATTATTATTATTATTATTATTATTATTCCGCCCTACAAACGGTCGTGCAGCCCAAACTGTAAGGCCTAGAGAGCTCAAACTTGGTCAGATGGTAGTACTGGTCACAGTTACTCAGGCCCAAGGACTCAGTGAAATCGGCCAATAGGGGGCGCTTCAGCGCCCCTCAACGCGTTTGTGCCCATAACTCCTAAACCGTATATCCAAATCTCAAGTGCTTTATATCATTGGACTCGTTGCCTCATCACTTAAAATATGTATATCTCCGATTTAATTTCCGCCATTAAAATGTTTTCGCTATAGCGCATTTTGTCCGAAACCTACTTTTGCGAACTAGTCCTAGGTTTTTCGCCTGATCGAGACCAATCCAGTGCAGTAATATTCTCTGGAGTCTCAATGTCAATAATTATCAAAAAAAAGTTGAAATTTTGATTCAGGGTCCTTAAGGGGCCCCAAAACGTTTGGACTGGGAGGAGCCAGTTTTACTAAAATAGCAATAACTCAAGAACTAAATGAGCCATCAACACCAAACTTGGGACACATGTGAAAGACCTCGAACTGAGGTCACAGGTCAAAAACCCCGGCGATTGGCCACTTGGTGGCGCTATGACAGAAAAATCACTAAAAACAGCTCTAACTATGCAAGTGTTGGTCCGATTGACGTCAAACTTGGTGTGCTGTGTCTTTGTCCAAGTTGCCTTGAGTCTATGTAAGGACATTGGCGCGTCTCAAAAAACATGGCCGCCATCGGCCAATGAAGTTTGAGCACCAATTAGACAAGGTTAATGGAGACCTATCGGAATGAAACTCGGTGGGCATGTTCGACACGTGGTCCTAGAGGTTTGTAAGAAATTTGAAAGAAATCGGCCACTAGTTGGCGCTAAAGAGTTTTATGCCACTGTAATCACGTAGTGCTTAATAAATACACACAATATTGATATCATTTGATAGGTCTCCACATGCTGAACAACTTTGCCTCTTGGACCAATGCTGTCAATCAAATTGTTCATTAATTATTCTTAATAAGGTGAAAAACCCACTTTTGCGAACTAGTCCTAGGTTTTTCGCCTGATCGAGACCAATCCAGTGCATTAATATTCTCTGGAGTCTCAATGTCAATAATTATCAAAAAAAAGTTAAAATTTTGATTCATCGTCACTAAGGGGCCCCCAAATGTTCGAACACTGGTGGAGCCAACTTTTGCTAAAATGGCAATAACTCAAGAACTAAATGAGCTATCAACACCAAACTTGGGAGACATGTGAAAGACGTCACACTGAGGTCACAGGTCAAAAACCGCGGCGATTGGCCACTTGGTGGCGCTATGACAAAAAAATCACTAAAAACAGCTCTAACTATGCAAGTGTTCATCCGATTGACTTCAAACGTGGTGTGCAGTGTCCTTGACCAAGTTGCCTTGAGTGTATGTAAGGACATTGGCGTGTCTCAAAAAACATGGCCGCCATCGGCCAATGAAGTTTGAGCACCAATTAGACAAGGTTAATGGAGGCCTATCGGAATGAAACTCGGTGAGCCTGTTCGACACGTGGTCCTAGAGGTCTGAAAGAAATTTGAAAGAAATCGGCCACTAGTTGGCGCTAAAGAGTTTTTACACTATTGTAATCACGTAGTGCTTAATAAATACACACAATATTGATATCATTTGATAGGTCTCCACATGCTGAACAACTTTGCCTCTTGGACCAATGCTGTCAATCAAATTGTTCATTAATTATTCTTGATAAGGTGAAAAACCTACTTTTGCGAACTAGTCCTAGGTTTTTCTCCTGATCGAGACCAATCCAGTGCAGTAATATTCTCTGGAGTCTTAATGTCAATAATTATCAAAAAAAAGTGGAACTTTATCCTTTGGCTTGCCATTAAAGGATTATTTATGAAATGGGCGTGGCAAAAAATAATTCAAAGCCTATGACTCATAAACGAAAAGTCTAATTTATACGACCCTCATTGAGCACATGTGACATATGACTTTTAACAATCCTGCCAAGTTTTATCTTGATCGGACGATAGGTGGCGCTGTAATTGGCAAAAAGCTGCACACCATGTATTTTCAATGGACTGCGTTGGCTGTAAATGGACTTTTCCATTACTGATGTAACTGCATATAGGTTACAAATAATGGAGTGAGTAATGTGTGTCAATTGAGTAATGTGACATAAGTGAGTAGTGTGATGCAAGTGAGCAGTGTGACGCAAGTGAGCAGTGTAATGGAAGTGTGCTGTGTGACGCAAGTGAGCAGTGTGACGCAAGTGAGCAGTGTGACGCAAGTGAGCAGTGTGATGCAAGTGTGCTGTATGAGGCAAGTGAGCTGAGTGATGCAAGTAAGCTGTGTGATGCCAGTGAGCTGTGCGATGCCAGTGAACTATACGATGAAAGTGTGCACTGTGATGAAACTGAGCAGTGTTATATAAGTAACCTGTGTAATGAAAGTGAGCTGTGTGATGCAAGTTAGCTGTGTAATGTAAATGAGCAGTGTAATACAAGTGACCTGTATAATATAAGTGAATAATGTGATGTGCACTATAATTGTTGAAAAGATATATAAACCATATATTTCCAATGGATTGCATTAGCTATCCAAACCACTAGATGGCAGCAGAGGATCACTCATTGGCTCATTCTATTCAGCATCTGTTTTTCCCTAGGAATTTATACTTAAACATTTTAAAATCATCTTCATATCATTTGTTAGGTCTAGGTTTTCTGAACCACTTTGCTTGTACAATCAGCGCTGTAAATCAAATCATTCATTAAGTATATAACAAATATGTATATTTAAAAATCTACTTTTGCAAGTTCTATAAGTTTTTTACTTAATGTCTATGAAATAAGTTCAGTAAAATTCCTTAAACGCTTGAACCCCGGGAAACGCTGCTTGCAGCTTTAATTATTATTATTATTATTATTATTATTCCGCCCTACAAACGATCTTGCAGCCTAAACCGTAAGGCCTAGAGAGCTCAAACTTGGTCAGATGGTAGTACTGGTCACAGTTACTCAGGCCCAAGGTCTCAGTGAAATCGGCCAATTTGGGGCGCTTCAGCGCCCCTCAACACGTTTGTGCCCATAACTCCTAAACCTTATGTCCAAATCTCAAGTGCTTTATATCATTGGAATCCTTGGCTCATGACTTAAAAAACATATATCTCCGATTTCATTTCCGCCATTAAAAATTTTTTCACTATAGTGCATTTTTTCCGAAACCTACTTTTGCGAACTAGTCCTAGGTTTTTCGCCTGATCGAGACCAATCCAGTGCAGTAATATTCTCTGGAGTCTCAATGTCAATAATTATCGAAAAAAGTCAAAATTTTGATTCAGGGTCCTTAAGGGGCCCCAAAACGTTCGGACTGTGAGGAGCCAGTTTTACTAAAATGTCAATAACTCAAGAACTAAATGAGCTATCAACACCAAACTTGGGACACATGTGAAAGAGGTCAGACTGAGGTCACAGTTCAAAAACCGCGGCGATTGTTTGTTCTTGTTCTCTCTCTCTCTTTGCTCCACTATCTATCTTTTCAGATCCCTACCATTGAACATCTGTCAATCTTCATTATCCTGTGTGACATCAGCCGTCGATCCGCCAATCAACCAGAATCAGGATTAGAAACAGAGACAGAAACACAAGGAGAAAGATGTGTGCTAATTTGTTAGAGGGCTCTATTGTTGTTCATTCGGTTTTAGTATGTCAGACTGTTCATGTATCCCAATTTCTTAGTTATTTTGTGTATGTGACTTGCGGGTCACTTTGTGTACGTGACTTGCGGGTCACTTTGTGTACGTGACTTGCGGGTCACTTTGTGTACGTGACTTGCGGGTCACTTTGTGTACGTGACTTGCGGGTCACTTTGTGTACGTGACTTGCGGGTCACTTTGTGTACGTGACTTGCGGGTCACTTTGTGTACGTGACTTGCGGGTCACTTTGTGTACGTGACTTGCGGGTCACTTTGTGTACGTGACTTGCGGGTCACTTTGTGTACGTGACTTGCGGGTCACTTTGTGTACGTGACTTGCGGGTCACTTTGTGTACGTGACTTGCGAGTCACTTTGTGTACGTGACTTGCGGGTCACTTTGTGTATGTCACTCGTTCTGCATCTGGATGCTTGTGTTTCTTCGCTTTATGGATATGACTGTTTATTTTGGGGAAAACTGGACAGGTGAGTACTTCACATGACATATTGTGCAACACGTTGGTAAGCTTTTCTGTATTAGAGACACTAGGTTAGGAGCGGGTGCCACCCTCTGTACCTTTTGTTTGGATAGGAAGTATAGATTAGTTAGGGCGTCATCGACGCTTAAACGCTTGAACCCCGGGAAATGCTGCTTGCAGCTTTAATTGTTCTTGATGTTGTTGTGGCCCATGTGTCTAAGTGCATAAGGTGTAATTCCCTCAAATCCATTCGACTCCCTGTTCTGCCCTCAGGATGATGAAGGGACTGACCTGGTGCTTTGTTCCTCCGCTTAGTAAGGAACGGTGCGTCTCTCTCCACTCTGTCTTCGGCACCTGATTGAAATTTACAATCGCTTCTGTGGATTTATTAACCTGCTTCTTTTGAAATGTCTGTGCGCGAAGGAGAAACACACTGGGACATGACACATGACACACGCTTTGTGAACTGGAACTGAGATGAAGAAGCTTCCTGAAAGCTCAGTGCTCATTGTGCGAGGGTTTGGTTATAATATTGTTACTCTCCTAGACAGAATAAAGATAGAAAATAAGAATATAAAAATAGAATAAGAATATAAAAACATTTATACATAATTAAATAAAGAGTATTAAGAGTAATAATCAGTATTGTGTCCTGGTGCTATTGTGCATTCACACACTGCAGCCTTGTGTCTGTGTTTACAATTCTGGGGACATGAGGGTATTTACCTGAGAAGAAAAGGTAATGGATTGGGCAGTTTGCAGGAGAAAGGCCACAGCTCTAGGATAGAAACAGGATGTTCCTCATCCTGTTGGTGCTGGACCTGATTGTTTTCCAGATAGAAGCAGTTCAAACAGGATTGTGGGAATAACTTGTGTGTTTTTGACAGACATCAGTCCGGTCCACGCTGCATGCGATCCGTACACAGTACTGTGTGTAAAACACTGTCAATAAAACAAATTAAATAAACTGCGGTTTTACATAAACCTAAATTTGTTTTACACTCGTCTTGAATAATCACACACACACACACACACACAGATGAGTTCTGAGTTCAGATACTTTGGTGTTGATGTGATGTGTGGCTCCTCACGCAGAAATAAAGGGCAAATAAAGACCAGCTTCAGGAAATTACACGATTCGCTCCTGTCATGAGAAGGAGATCTGCTGAACACTCGGACACGAGAGCTGCTGATCCGGTGACGTCTGTTTGAGTCAAATTTGATGGCAGTTTAGGGAGAAAAAAACAAAAAAGTCTGTCTGTTTCATTGGAGCAGGTCACTGCGGGCCTGTAATTACACCAATGAGAGAGAGAGAGTGTGTGTGAGAGAGAAATAGAGAGAGTGTGTGTGAGAGAGAAAGAGAGAGAGAGAGTGTGTGTGTGTGTGTGTGTGTGTGTGTGTGTGTGTGTGTATCTATCATCGGTTTCTTTTGTGTTTTGACCACACACTTATTTGTAATTTGTGATGTCTAGTTTATTTACATGACCCAGCACAGTGGATCTGTGACACTGCTGTAACGTCACTCTTCCTGCAGCGGTCGTGGAGAAGGTGAACAGTCTGCTGCAGAAGCAAGAGTACGGCCGTCTGTTTGCGGTCGTTCACTTTGCCAGCCGTCAGTGGAAAGTGACCAGTGAAGATCTGATCCAGATTGAGAACCACATCGAGGCAGAATGTGGAGATCACATCCTGCTGGAGAAGGTCGGAGATTTCAGCTCCGTTTCAGACACAGAAGCTTTTCAGCTGTTTCTAAACCTCCCACTCTCTCTCTCTTTCTCTCTCTCTCTTTCTCCCTCTCTCTCTCTCTCTCTCTCTCTGCCCCCCTCAATTTCTATAGCAACAAGCTTTATTGACATGCCCATCCCAGCATTATGGCATAGAGGGGGAAAAAAAAGAAAAAGCCTCTTTTTCTCTCCCTCCCTCCCTCACCCACTCTCCTTTTTTCCCCTCCCTCGACCTCTCTCTCTCTGAATTCGAATTAGAATTTATTAATTATTTGACAAATTGTACATGTATTGGAATTCACTCATTGAAAAAAATGATTCACACTCACACTCCCTCTCTCTCTCTCTCTCTCTCTCTCTCTCTCTCTCTCTCTCTCTCTCTGTCTCTCTCTCTCTCTCTCTCTCTCTGTGTACAGGTGCTGTTGGTGGGAGGAGAAAACTTCACGCTCATTGGGAAGCCTCTTCTCAGGTAACTTTAATTAGGGCCCGAGCACCGAAAGGTGCGAAGCCCTATTGTTTTTGCTCGGGTTTATTATTGTTAGGGCCTGTGCACCGAATGGTGCGAAGCCCTATTGTTTTTCCTCGGGAGTATTTTATTTATTTTTTATTTTTATTTATTTATTTATTTATTTATTTTTTTAGGGCCCGAGCACCGAATGGTGCGAAGCCCTATTGTTTTTGCTCGGGAGTATTATTATTAGGGCCTGAGCACCAAATGGTGCGAAGCCCTATTGTTTTTCCTCGGGAGTATTATTAGGGCCTGAGCACCGAAAGGTGCGAAGCGCTATTGTTTTTGCTCGGGAGTATTATTTATTTATTTATTTATTTATTTATTTTCCCCCACACATTGTCCAATTGGGGTCCCTCTTGAAATTTGGCACACACGTCAGAGTCGCGCGACACTAGGATTGGACAAAGGTTGGAATACGGGCGTGGCAGGGGGGCTAACAAACATTGGTGCACAGATCGGGCAATTATGTACGCACATGTACGAGAGTTGGTACGCATATAGATCTCATCGACCCGAACAACTTTCGCGCTCTAAACTATGAGCTTCGCCCAACAGGAAGTCGGCCATTTTGGATTGTTTTATAAGTGCATGCGGTGAACTTTTAAATACTCCTCCTAGGGAATTCATGCGATTGACATAAAACGTGGAGAAAATGATGCCGAGACATTGCACTTGCTAAATTGCGAAGGGATTTTTGATATCTCGAACGGTGCTGCCATGGCGAATTCAGAGAAACAGGAAGTGTCTAATATCTAAAGCAAAAAATGTCTTATTGGGATGACACGCGGTGGGTATGTTCGGCCAAGGATTCCGATCGCATCGATGTGCCTATTGTGAATCTCGGACATAGCGCCACCAACAGGCACCAGGAAGTGTGTCAGTCACAACAGTTGCATGTGGTGAACTTTTAAATACTCCTCCTAAGGAATTCATGCGATTGACATCAAACGTGGTGAACATGATGCCGCGACATTGCACTTGCTAAATTGCGAAGGGATTTTTGATATCTCGAACAGTGCTGCCATGGCGAGGCGACAAAGTTATGGCGAATTCAGAGAAACAGAAAGTGTCTAATATCTAAAGCAAAAAATGTCTTATTGGGATGACACGCGGTGTGTATGTTCGGCCAAGGATTCCGATCGCATTGATGTGCTTATTGTGAGTCCTGGGTATAGCGCCACCAACAGGCCCCAGGAAGTGTGTCAGTCACAAAGGTGGATTTTTTGACAGCTGCATGCGGTAAACTTTTAAATACTCCTCCTAGGGGATTCATGCAATTGAGACCAGACTTGGCCACCATGACGCAGAGATTTTGCAGATGCCATGCCATCGTGTCAAAGTTTACTTTTATTTCAGGCATATTTAAGGCTTTTGGCGTGCTTAGATTAACTTGAAATTTGACGCATACATCACATTTGTCGGCTGTTAAGTGTGGACAAAAAGGTCAGACAAAGGTGTGTCTCTTAAGTGGCTCACTAGCGCCCCCGTTTGTCTAAAATGTGGGGTTTCATTTACCTACAGTCCCCAAATGGGTCAGTAACAACATAAAACAGTCCACTGATATTTACCCACTTGATGCACTTGCCCCCACCGTGCATTGTTTTCTGGGAGGCACCGTATAGCGATAAAAAAACGTGCGAGGGCTATTTTTTCTTTAATTGTCTGTCCACTAAAATGTTCTAGACAGAGTCCCTGACGTAGTGAACCAGCATGAGGAAGCATTTCTGATCAAGGCTCTAAAGCTCTGGATAAAGACGACCGATCAACACAAACAGTTAAACCACACTGTATTTTAGATATAAATAGTGCTTCATTAACGATTTGAGTGAAAGTCAAGGTTTACAAATTAAACCGTGTGGTAAATTTCCAGCTCGTTGTATGTTAATCGTTGTCACGTTTTAAACTTGACCCAATCAGTGCTGGACTTTAGTTTAATCTCTGACCGAGGGGTTCAGTGTTACAGGTGATGAGACAATGTGTCAAAGAAACGTGAATAAATGTGTGAGACGTGTGGAGTTTCAGTGTAATGTGCTGTTTGTACTCAGTGTTCAGCTCTACTGAGCAGTTGTTTAATGACTTGCACACTAAACCCCGAATAATCAAGTGTTTGTGATTAAACTCGACAATTAAACGCAGGTTGAAAAAACAAATAGTTTTGTTCTCGGCTGCTGAGCGGATGAAGGGATACTGTGTGAAATTTTCTTCATGAATATTTTAGCAATGAACCTCAGTGTGCTGCACAAAAGCCTCGGTTCCCTTCAGTTTTCACACTGTGTGTGTGTGTCTGTGTGTGTCTGTGTGTGTCTGTGTGTGTCTGTGTGTGTCTGTGTGTGTCTGTGTGTGTCTGTGTGTGTCTGTGTGTGCCGTTTTCACACCTAGGCGTGATCTGGTCCGAGTCGAGGCCACCGTGGTGGAGAAGACCGAGTCCTGGCCGATGGTACACATGGCGTTCTGGAAGAGACACCGTTTTCAGAAAAAGAGAAGTGAGTGTGCTTTAAGGTTCAGTTTATTGATTTATCATCTCATTTGTCCTGCAGATTTGAAAGGGCCTTAATGGATGGAGCTCATAACGACTCGCTGCTCGGGTGCATGCATATTTTATAATTTCAGAGCTGCAGCTTGAAGGCACAGGTTCCAGTTTTAACTGTTAATCCTGTGAGTGTTTCTGATGAAACTGAGTCCTTCTGTACATCTCCACACCTGCCAAAGGCTTTACGATGCCTCGCAAAATCATCACAACACTGTGATCAGATCAAATGTTTTCTTCCCGTTGCCTTCTCCAAAAGGAATTCCGACTGATAGATTGGATTATTAGTTACATATTAGTCAGAACCGTGCTTCAATATTTTCTAATGAACTTAAAAGTGCAAAGATATGTAGAGCATGCTAGAAAAACTGTAAGATAATCTGTGGCCTTTGAAAAGATTTATGGTGTTTGTTGAAAAGCACACATCCAGTACAGAATACTGATTTGTGTTTGCACCCCATGGAGGCAGGGCTTCATGAACATGGGCATGGAATAGGCAAATGTCCAAGCAACATAGACCTACAGTATGAGGGGGAAAAATACAAATGCACTAAATGTGAGTTTGACATATAGCAATTCTTTAAACTCTGTACCAAATCCAGTAAACTCATGTTCATCAGTCTGCAGGACAATAAAAACGGCCTGCTTTTTTTTTTTTTTTTTTTTACAGCTACTGTAATTATGCATTATTTATTAGGGCCTGAGCACCGAATGGTGCGAAGCCCTATTGTTTTTGCTCGGGAGTATTATTTTTTTATTTTTTTTTATTTTCCCCCACAGTGGCAGAGGGGCTCTGTAGCGCCCCCTGTAATGCAAAAACAAACATTGGTGCACAGATCGGGCAATTATGTACGCACATGTACGAGAGTTGGTACGCATATAGATCTCATCGACCCGAACAACTTTCGCGCTCTAAACTATGAGCTCCGCCCAACAGGAAGTCGGCCATTTTGGATTGTTTTATAAGTGCATGCGGTGAACTTTTAAATACTCCTCCTAGGGAATTCATGCGATTGACATCAAACGTGGTGAACATGATGCAGAGACATTGCACTTGCTAAATTGCGAAGGGATTTTTGATATCTCGAACGGTGCTGCCATGGCGAGGCGACAAAGTTATGGCGAATTCAGAGAAACAGGAAGGGTCTAATATCTAAAGCAAAAAATGTCTTATTGGGATGACACGCGGTGTGTATGTTCGGCCAAGGATTCCG
This sequence comes from Tachysurus vachellii, assembly GCF_030014155.1. Classification (NCBI taxonomy): domain Eukaryota; kingdom Metazoa; phylum Chordata; class Actinopteri; order Siluriformes; family Bagridae; genus Tachysurus; species Tachysurus vachellii. The sequence continues at coordinate 21,663,363 of NC_083460.1, forward strand.
ATCGCATCGACGTGCTTATTGTGAGTCCCGGGTATAGCACCACCTACAGGCCCCAGGAAGTGTGTCAGTCACAAAGGTGGATTTTTTGACAGCTGCATGCGGTAAACTTTTAAATACTCCTCCTAGGGGATTCATGCAATTGAGACCAGACTTGGCCACCATGACGCAGAGATACTGGAGATGCGAAATTGCAAATGGATTTTTGATATCTCAAACACTGTTGCCATAGCATCGTGTCAAAGTTTACTTTTATTTCAGGCATATTTAAGGCTTTTGGCGTGCTTAGATTAACTTGAAATTTGACGCATACATCACATTTGTCTGCTGTTAAGTGTGGACAAAAAGGTCAGACAAAGGTGTGCCTCTTAAGTGGCTCACTAGCTCCCCCGTTTGTCTAAAATGTGGGGTTTCATTTACCTACAGTCCCCAAATGGGTCAGTAACAACATAAAATAGTCCACTGATATTTACCCACTTGATGCACTTGCCCACCGTGCATTGTTTTCTGGGAGGCACCGTATAGCGATAAAAAAATGTGCGAGGGCCCGACATCTTATATTTTATATAAGATATGATATAAGATATAAGATATTTTATAAAATATCCGATATTTTATTATTATTATTATTTGTTTATTTTACTGTGATAAAACTGCACTATATCACACAGAGAATCCGAAGCTAACCTCTTAACCAACAAGCTCATTGTCTCTTTGCACTGAGTGGGAGGGGCTTATGTAAAACAGCCATGAAAGTCCATGGCAGGATTTGTCCTAAACTTCAAACTATTTATGTATAAATTTACGAAAAGTGTATATTATAAATGAGAGTATTTTTTAAGCCTTTTTCTCAGTTCAGCTACATTTGTCCTCTTACCTCTGTTACAGTGTTCCGTTATTAACTAAGAGTCTTTGCAGATGTTTTGTAAACTCTGGTCTTTTCCTTTTCACCGAGGCTCTTAAAGAATGGCCCGAATTCCTTAGCACACAAACTCCAGCTCTGAATTTAGTTTGCCGTTTTGTTTAAAGTAAACAGGAAAATTATCTCAGCTCTGGCAGTAAAAATGATCTGCAGTGTTTTCTGTGACCTTTCGTGAGGAAAGGGCCTCGGTTTCAGAAGCAGCGTGTGAGATTCCTTACAGTCTGTATTAGAAATGACGCCTCGACTCTCAACGCTGCGGTATTTCTGTGTGTATGTGACGCCTCACTCTGATAATGAGGTCTGTCACATACTGCCATCAGCAACACACCACATTGTCACTGAGGATGCTTCATATGACCCACAGTCTACATTCTGTTTACATGTTTTTTTATTAAAATGGGATTTTAAAGTCACTGATCCTGAGAGATGATTTGGTTTTGGTTCAGTGATATAGTCTGTGTCTTTATCTACACCAGAAGATCAGGAGCTCTGTGCTGAGGAAGAAGTCTTTATGATGTGCTCCAACATTATTTCTAGCCTCTGTGACATCCTTTCGTCTGTTTTTACAGACTGCTGTATCACAAGTGTCCGAAAACACAAAGTATAAACATGACGGCTGTCTGACATGAGTGTATGGTGATTTAGACGTGTGACGTGTTAACACGCTGCACTGAGCTGCCTCATCATATGTTGAATATCACAGTGTATAATACAGCACACACACACACACTGCACTGTGAATGAGAGTTTTGTTTGTGTTTTTGTGCAGTTATCATACAGCCGCAGACTGTGCTTCGGATCAACACCATCGAGATGTCACCCACGCTCTTCTGACCCGGTCTTCTCCTTCTCATTATTATTCATCTGTTCATCGTATCTGAGTGTAATGAAGCTTGAACCTGTGTCATTCATTTGTAAGATCTGTCATTTCATTTAATAAAAGTCCTGCACTGGCAGCCTCTGACATGATTTGTTTGTGTTGAGTCTGGAGGAGAGAGGGTGAGAGTGTGTGTGTGAGAGTGAGTGTGTGTGTGCGTGCGTGTGTCAGACGGGAGAGACGGTGTTAGAGCGGTGAAGGTTCTCCGTTGCAGTCGCGCGGATTCTCTCCTCTTGTGTAAATCTCCGGTTTATCTTCAGTTTTCTTCAGTTTCACCTGCAGTATTGTTTCCCTCCTGTCCATGCAGCGGCTCAGTAAACCATCATGTCTGCTAATTTCGCTTTATCACGAACTTTACGCAGAACCGGGAGCTTCCCTTCTGCCAGAACAGTCCGGATTGTGATCCTGGGACAAGGTTCAGTAGGAAAAACAGGTAAAGGCGACTGATATATGAGGATTAAATTATACAGTATACACTTCAGTTATATAATACACCAGTTTAATGTGTATTTAATAAGTTTATGTCCAGTTGATGTGCATGTTTTCTTGCAGCTCTGGCTGTGCGCTTTATCACCAGGAGATTTATCGGAGAATATGACCCGACTCTGGGTAGGTGTGTTAAAAACGAGCACATGCATCATGATCAGGTCTCACTAGCAGTGTTATAGACAGAAACCCGGAGTGTGAAGACACTGAGGTCGCTATAATAATATACATTATTAATGCTCCTGGACCAGAAGTCCTAGTTAAATAACGCTGCAATAACAAGAAGTGGCCATGGGGTATCGCTGTGTGCAAACTTAATTACTCTTCTGTCATGACAGTTACTCATGTGTGAGGTAATTAACTCTGAACACTGTGGCTTCTTTTATTTAAGCACATTTCCAGGAGATGTTGGTCACTAACCACCGAAAGAAACATTTATAAATCGCAGTATTCACATACTGGATGGTACATTAGTCTAGTATCTAACTACGGGTGTGTACTTTAGTAGGTACACATTGTTTTTTTCTTTTCACAGTGACTTCACCAGTGTTTTAGCCCTGAAACCTGGCACCTTATTCCCTCATACCAGCGGCAGACATTATTGATTTACTGCAGTGTTTGTGGATAGCAGTAGATGGCTGTATACAGAAAAAAAATAATTCAAGCTGTTAGTTTCTGTAATGCAGCAGAACATTCTGGATGACCATTTTGTGACATCAAAGTGTAAATGATTTCATATTTAATAAAAAAGCTGAAAATGAACATAAATCAGCAATTCTGTAAACATACTAAAGAATGTTCAGGTCTATAAGACATCTTGCTTGTGTTGTAATCATGACTGGTCAAGTTTTGCCAAGTCATTAGTTTGGGCTATGGCTAAGTATAGTGAGAGAGAAAAGCTTTAGTTAATGTTCATACCAAACACCAGAATGAATAAAAAAGTCTGATCTTTGTGTCTTTTACCATGCTATGGATGTTGGTGACTGATGATCTGGTTTGAGTTTTTTGGAAAGTGCTGATCCCTTGCTGGGATTTTTACACTCAACAGTCTCTAGAATTTATACAGCATAAAAAAACAGAGAGTTCTGTGGATGGACACATCTTGAGGATGCGCAAGATCAGATAAGCATTAGCACGAAGGATATAGCACCTCAAATAATCACACTGTACAGCATCTCAGAATGCACAACATCGAACCGTAAGGTAGATGGCTGAACCACCTCATGTTCTCCTGTCAGACAAGAACAATAATCTAAGACCATCATGAGCACAGACTCAGCCAAACTTGACCGATGAAGATTAAAAAACATCACCTGATCATTTTACAGTCTCCAGCTGTCCAGTTTGGGTGAGTATAGCATGATGTGGTCTTCCACTGCTGTAACCCATCAATGTTTGATATGCTGTGATACATTGAGATGCATTTCTACTCAGCAAGGTTGTACAGAGTGATGATTTGAGTTGCTATAATCTTTCTTTCAGCTCAGACCAGTCTGAAACACAAAGATGGTTCAGTCTGCAGATCCTTATCTCACTGGATGTTTTTTGTTTTTTCACACCATTCTGTGTAACTCTAGAGAAGGTGTAGTTGTGTGAAAATCCCAGCAGCAGATCAGATCATTTGATGTTTTTTTTTAACATGAACATAGCTGAAGCTATAGACCTTCATCTGTATGAATTTGTACGTTGTGCTACTGCCATGTGATTGATTAGAGAAGTGCATGAATGTGCAGGTGCCTATTAAAGTCTATTCCATTATTAGTTAGAGCTCAGGAATAACGTGTGTATGACTCTTTCTAACAGAGACCATCTACAGACATGAGTTGAGTATTGGGGGTGAAGCTGTGAACTTTGAGATCCTTGATACTGCAGGACAGGTGAGAAACATAATGGACAAAACAAGCTCTTGTTAAAAGCCAATCTTTTATGTGTAGGATACAGTTATCCCAAAGGGTGTATCTTAAAGGGTTCAACTGAGACTTGACTCAGCAGTGTGATCTCAGTAACTTCATTAAAGGAACATTCTCATTAACATATTCTTCATTATATATACTTTTACATGTAATAACATATTTAGACCTCTGCAGATTTTGGACATGTGTTATAGATTTGAAAGAAAATGAATTAAATTTAACTTTCTGAGCCTTTAATTTACACAATAACCAGATTTTAGAAATTTGTTTTTGCAGTTTTTTTTTAGAAATCTTTTGTAGAAGCTCATTTGGCAGCAATTCCAGCTTTGAGTCTTCTTGTGTAAGTCTCTACAAGCCTACAAGTGACTTTAGACAGTCTTCCTGGCAGATCCCCTTCATTTTGCCCACAAATGCAAGAAAGGATATTCTCCTGCTGATGCCACAGATGAGTTTATGACCGTTGGTTCTGTGAATACTGCCAGTCTGTCTGAGAGCGTTGGATGAGGTCCAGCATGCTAAGGATGCTCTTTTTTTTGTCCATATATTTTGGCCTCATAAAGTCAAAGATGCTTTAATATTGGTTAGGGAGTGATGAATCTTAGCCTTTCTTCACAATGAAGACTCTTGCTGGTGATTTGCAATTAGAATCTCACTGTCATGTGGCGTTTGGACACACTCGTGTGAAAGTTGTTCCAGCAGTCTGCACCACTCATAGCACAGGTTACATGAACATTGCTGATGAGTGTACTATGACAGCAAGTTAGGTGTCAGTACTTGGAGTGGTTGTGCTTTATTCCATTTGCATGAGACTGGCCAATACCATATCTACCAGACTCTCCATTCCCAAGCTGCATGTTCTCAAAACCTGAGTGGTAAAGTCACCAAGCAAGAAGAGTGTTTCACACTTGGGAATTTAGCAAGTGATTGATCTGACTGATAGAGTGATTGTGGCAAAGTGTTTCTTGTTTGAGGGACATGAAGGGAACTCAGTCTTTAACTGATGCCTAATGGTATTACAATCAGTCTAGGGAGAAGTGTGTTGTTGATTGCCAGAAACACATGTAAATGTGCCTTTTTTTTTTCAGAAGAAGGTTAGAGCCATTGTTTCACACAGGGCAAAGAAGCTGTACCATCTCAGAGCTGATTACACATTCCAGATTGAGATTTATTATCTTCTGTGCTTTAACTCTCTTTATTTGATATGTTGTCTTCTGGTAAGGTATGACTTTTGTGTACTATCTGCTTAACTCACTTTGTTCTAGAGTAGTGTGATTTGAATTTTGTTATATTCTATAGCATTATTGATCTTATAGTTATCTAATGTTGGTCTTTGCTTAGTTGTTCTCTCAGCTGATTAATCAGGAGTAGTTTCAGTCTCCCTTAAGGTGTGAATTGTGGGCAGGGCTTACTCATTTAAATTGAAGGTTTGTTTGTAAGTATCCCTCGAACACATTGTAAATAAGTGTCTAGTACTGTTTGATATATTCTACCACACCACATTTTAAATCTCACTCTGACTGCAGATATGTGCCTCAAACCCATCTCTGTAGTCACCTCTTAACGTTGCAGATGAACATTCTGGATGACCATTTTGGGACATCAAAGTGTAAATGATTTCATATTTAATAAAAAAGCTGAAAATGAACATAAATCAGCAATTCTGTAAACATACTTAAGAATGTTCAGGTCTATAAGACATCTTGCTTGTGTTGTAATCATGACTGGTCAAGTTTTGCCAAGTCATTAGTTTGGGCTATGGCTAAGTATAGTGAGAGAGAAAAGCTTTAGTTAATGTTCATACCAAACACCAGAATGAATAAAAAAGTCTGATCTTTGTGTTTTTTACCATGCTATGGATGTTGGTGACTGATGATCTGGTTTGAGTTTTTCGGAAAGTGCTGATCCCTTGCTGGGATTTTTACACTCAACAGTCTCTAGAATTTATACAGCATAAAAAAACAGAGAGTTCTGTGGATGGACACATCTTGAGGATGCGCAAGATCAGATAAGCATTAGCACGAAGGATATAGCACCTCAAATAATCACACTGTACAGCATCTCAGAATGCACAACATCGAACCGTAAGGTAGATGGCTGAACCACCTCATGTTCTCCTGTCAGACAAGAACAATAATCTGAGACCATCATGAGCACAGACTCAGCCAAACTTGACCGATGAAGATTAAAAAACATCACCTGATCATTTTACAGTCTCCAGCTGTCCAGTTTGGGTGAGTGTAGCATGATGTGGACTTCCACTGCTGTAACCCATCAATGTTTGATATGCTGTGATACATTGAGATGCATTTCTACTCAGCAAGGTTGTACAGAGTGATGATTTGAGTTGCTATAATCTTTCTTTCAGCTCAGACCAGTCTGAAACACAAAGGTGGTTCAGTCTGCAGATCCTTATCTCACTGTATGATTTTTGTTTTTTCACACCATTCTGTGTAACTCTAGAGAAGGTGTAGTTGTGTGAAAATCCCAGCAGCAGATCAGATCATTTGATCAGATCAGATCATTTGATGTTTTTTTTTAACGTGAACATAGCTCCACTCGCAGATGCTCTCGTCTACAGACCAGAGGTCTCATTTCCAGTAATCTCATCTACCCTCCTCGGTTGGGTGAGTCTCAAACAGTGGTGGTAGGTGGGCTCTGGAATTGGCAGTCTGCTGTAAGGAAAGCTGATTTTTATCTCTGCTTTAGCTTCCCACTACTCCTTTGATTTTCTTCCGCTAACAGAGACCTGGATATCCCCACAAAACACTGCTACACCAGCTACAGACATGACTGCTGCCCCACTACACATCTCCAACCATCACCTGGTATCCTTCACCATCACTCTCCCTATCCTACCCTCTCTCTTTCTCAACCTCCACTCTGTCTCCCCTTCTTCTGTAGATTCTGGCACTCTTTCTTCTCTTCCTGATCCTGAATCCTTTTCCTCACTACCCTTGGACTTCTGGCAAGAGTTCCTTCTACAAGTAAGCTCCACAACATCATCTCTCCTCTACTCAACCACACAGCTCCACCTGCTTCATCCTCCCTGACTGCAGAAGACTTTGCTTCTTTCTACCATCAGAAGATTGAGGGAATCTGCAGGAAACCTTCACTTCTGCCTCTACAATCTCACAGTCTGGATTTCTCTACTTCTTCGTTGTCACATTTCTCAACTGTAGCAGCAGAAGAGATTTTACAACTCATCCAGTCTTGCAATTCTACCACCTGCCCATTGGATCCATTCCCTTCCACTATGCTCCAGATCATCTTGCAAGACCTTCTGCCCTTCATTACCACTATCATCAGTAGATCCAACGCATCTGGTCAGGTACTAACTACCTTCAAGAGAGCAAGGGTTATTCCCATCTTAAAGAAACCTGCTATGGATCCATCAGACATCAGTAACCACAGACCGGTATCACTTCTCTCGTTTCTTTGAAAGAAATTCTTGAACGCATTGTCTATAATCAACTGCCTGTCTATCTCTCACAGAACAACCTCCAAGATCCCAACTAGTCTGGCTTTAAAGCAGCTCATTCCACAGAGACAGAATTAGGTAACATGGAGGGGAGAGACATCTGCTCCATTCAGACTCTCCACTGGTGTCCCACATGGCTCAGTACTTGATCCTCTTCTTTTCTCCCTGTATATACTCACTCTCTTGGTAAAGTTATTTCCTCACATGGGTTTACCACTCTTACCACTGCTATGCTGATGATACACAACTTATCTTCTCTTTCCCACCCTCAGATACAACAGCTTCTGATCTCAGCATGTCTGGCAGAAATATCATCAGCCTAGCAAACATGAACTGCTGATCATCCCAGATGATTCATCTCCAGGTCATGATCTTGCAATATACCTGCATAATGATCTGATCTCCCCTTCAGTCACAGCTCGCAACCTTTGGGTATCCATGGACAATCAACTGTCCTTTTCCTCTCATGTTGCTAATGTGACACACTCATGTCGGTTCCTTCTCTACAACATTAGAAGGATTCGGCCATTTTTGTCCACACAGGCTGCTCAGGTACTTGTTCAATCTCTTGTCATTTCAAGAAACAACAAAATCACACAAAAATTATCAATGAAAATCAAATTTATTAACCGATGGAGGTCTGGATTTGGAGTCACACTCAAAATTGAAGTTGAAAAACACACAACAGGCTGATCCAACTTTGATGTAATGTCCTTAAAACAAGTCAAAATGAAGCTCAGTAGTGTGTGTGGCCTCCACGTGCCTGTATGACCTCCCTACAATGCCTGGGCATGCTCCTGATGATGTGGTGGATGGTCTCCTGAGTGATCTCCTCCCAGACCTGGACTAAAGCGTCCGCCAACTCCTGGACAGTCTGTGGTGCAACGTGGCGTTGGTGGATGGAGCAAGACATGATGTCCCAGATGTGCTCAATTGGATTCAGGTCTGGGGAACAGGCGGGCCAGTCCATAGCATCAATGCCTTCGTCTTGCAGGAACTGCTGACAGACTAAAGCCACATGAGGTCTAGCATTGTCTTGAATTAGGAGGAACCCAGGGCCAACCGCACCGGCATATGGTCTCACAAGGGGTCTGAGGATCTCATCTCGGTACCTAATGGCAGTCAGGCTACCTCTGGCGAGGACATGGAGGGCTGTGTGGCCCTCCAAAGAAATGCCATCCCACACCATTACTGACCCACTGCCAAACCGGTCATGCTGGAGGATGTTGCAGGCAGCAGAACATTCTCCACAGCGTCTCCAGACTCTGTCACGTCTGTCACATGTGCTCAGTGTGAACCTGCTTTCATCTGTGAAGAGCACAGGGAACCGGTGGCGAATTTGCCAATCTTGGTGTTCTCTGACAAATGCCAAACGTCCTGCCCAGTGTTGGGCTGTAAGCACAACCCCCACCTGTGGACGTCGGGCCCTCATACCACCCTCATGGAGTCTGTTTCTGACCGTTTGAGCAGACACATGCACATTTGTGGCCTGCTGGATGTAATTTTGCAGGGCTCTGGCAGTGCTCCTCCTGTTCTTCCTTGCACAAAGGCGGAGGTAGCGGTCCTGCTGCTGGGTTGTTGCCCTCCTATGGCCTCCTGTCTCCTGGTAGCACTTCCATGCTTTGGACACTATGCTGACAGACACAGCAAACCTTCTTGCCACAGCTCGCATTGATGTGCCAGCCTGGATGAGCTGCACTTCCTGAGCCACTTGTGTGGGTTGCAGACTCCGTCTCATGCTACCACTAGAGTGAAAGCACCGCCAGCGTTCAAAAGTGACCAAAACTTCAGACAGAAATCATAGGAACTGAGAAGTGGTCTGTGGTCACCACCTGCAGAACCACTCCTTTATTGGGGGTGTCTTGCTAATTGCCTATAATTTTCACCTGTTGTCTATTCCATTTGCACAACAGCATGTGACATTGATTGTCAATCAGTGTTGTTTCCTAAGTGGGCAGTATGATTTCACAGAAGTGTGATTGACTTGGAGTTACATTGTGTTGTTTAAGTGTTCCCTTTATTTTTTGAGCAGTTTAAAAACAAAAAAACAACAAAAAAAAAACTGTGAATAGTGTTTTAAGTATGTAACCTAGTGAACCAGAGTTAATGTATCCAATGATAGAGACTTACAGCGTCTGCCAAATGCTGTAAATGCAAATGTAAATTTTGACTGCAGGGTCTAATGTGGTAATCATTCCAGGACTGTGTTTGATTCCACAGTGTAAGTCTACATGAACATGGCCCCTTTCCCTAAGGGTTGAACAGTGTGGTCCCTGGACAGGACTGCATAAAGGTCAGCTTCTACTTGGATAGACTGGGAACTATATGCTGTGCCAATGACATGTAGGAGTTTAAGTAGTCCTTCCAGTCCACTGAAATCCTGCAGCTGTCACCAGACACCTAATCACTAATTTAAGATTGGTTCCAGATGTTCATCACCAGGTTAAAGTACAGATGTGTGCAGATGATTCATGTTCCACAGTAGCACTTCACCTCATGACTGTAAGAACAGGGTTCCCACAAGTCAGTGGGGCAGTAGTGCCCCTTTTCGACCGAGGCAGTTTGAGTGCTGGTTCGGAGCCAGAGCCTAATTTAGAACCAGTTCATTCTTCTTCGACAGAAACCTTTCGGCATCCGCACTTACGACATTTGAACGTAAATTTGGACAACTTGCGTCAAACACACTTCAGTTCCTTGCCTCCTTGGATATTAAAGAAGCCTGTAATCAACATGCTTTTAGGACATCAGAGAAAAGGTGTGACTCATCCAAATGTTTATAGACAGCAATATATGGACATAAGAAGTCAGTACCCCTTACACTTACCAATATTCACGGATGGATCAAAGGCGGAAAATGGCGTAGCTGCAGCGATGGTGACTGGACATCACCAGTATGGAACTATAATTCCAAAAGAATGCTCAATTTTCACAGCTGAAGCCTGTGCTTTGCTCTTAGCTTTGGAACACATTGATAATTTTCAACTGAAGAACACTATAATTTTTACGGATTCTAAATCGTGCCTTCAAGCAATGGAATCCTTGGAGGATAACCATCCGTTGATTGATACTATTTTAACCAAAGTTGATCATCTGCAGAATCAATCCTATAATGTAAATTTTTGTTGGATTCCAGGACATCAGGAAATGAGCAAGCTGATACAGCTGCTAAGAAAGCTTTAAGGCAGACTGTGACTGGATGCCAAATTCCTCCCTCGGAATATAGACCTATTATCAATGGCTATGTACTAAATAAGTGGCAAGAGGAATGGAATACATGGTCGAATAACAAACTGTTTGAAATACACCCTGAAATTACTAACAGGTCTCTAATACCTATGAAATCAAGATTCGATCAGGTGATCTTAACCAGATGTAGAATCGGGCATACAAGACTGACACATGAACACTTGCTGAAAGGAGAAGACCCCATTCAGTGCTTGTACTGCAGCATTCCCCTTACTGCATATTTTGTTGGACTGTCCTGCGCATAATGACCACAGAAGGTTATTTTATGAGGCCAATTCATTTAAAGAGCTATTTTACAAGGTTTCATCAGGAAAAGTTTGTTTCTGTCATATATTAATGTAAAAATGTTCATTTAAGTTGTCTATATTTGTCTATATTTATTTCTTTGTGATTTTAGGTTATTTTAATTCTTATTAACCGTTCTTGCCATGAAGATAGCCTCAGTAGCTGACATGGCAGTAAATTATAGCAACTAACTAACTTTTTCGACAGCCAAAGCACCGGCTTTGAACCAGGAAAAGTGGTTCTTAAGTAGCACCAAAACGTTGCTGGTCTAGACTTAAGAACCGCTTGTGTCAGGGGCTGTGGGCGGGGTTACTGTTAGCACGTTTGATAAAGTATATTTATGTTTAATACACTTTTACTTTACTGCAATGTGTTCAGTTATCAGCACACATGATAGTAGGTAGCTACATGCTAAGGCTAACTTTTTTCCTGTGTTAATGATAAAATAATGTTATGTACTTTCTCGGTTACAACCTGAGCATTAACAGTAAAGCAACATCCGCCATTGTTGATGTTGTGTTTGCCGCTGCTGCGCTAACGTTGCTGTATAACGTGACACGTATACAGTGACGTCAGACTTAGCTCTGTGATGGCTCTTTAACCGGTGGAAAGGCAAACCGGTTCTTAGAAGATTCGCCAGTGGAAGGTTCGCTAGCTCTGAACCCTTACCCGGTTCTTTCTGGTGGAAAAGGGGTATAGGTGGCTGATGGCTGTCTGGATTATGTAGCTCTGAGATTCTCTGCCAAATTAGCGTTGAGCCATCAATTACAATGTGTGGCCACAAGGAGGTCTGACAAGAGCATTATTGATGTAGAGACTATGAATGTAGAGGCAAGGAAAGACTTCTACACTTGGTTGTATCTCCACAAGACTGTGGTGAAGTCACACAGACACTTTATTTCAAAAGCTGTAAAATAGTAAAACCATCAATGTGCCAAAAAGTGAAAGTGATCATGTAAATGTGTATGTCAGTTACACAGTGTCAGTGATCAGTTCATAATAACCCCAGAATTATTCATGTTGTGTTCCCATGCAGGAGGAGGATGCGCTGCTGATGGAAGAGAAAATTAAATGGGCCGATGGTTTCCTCATAGTTTACTCTGTCACTGACCGCTGTAGTTTTGATGAAGTCATGCGGCTGTGCTTTCTAGTGAATCACATCCACAGCAGGAGAAGCTGTCCTGATCCTCCACCAGTCATCATTGTTGCTAATAAAAAAGACCTGGAGTTTGACAGGATGGTGTCAGTAGAGGAGGGCGAGAGTTTGTCACACGGCCTCAAAGTTCCTCTGCGTGAGATTTCTGTCCGTGATGGTTGGGAAGAAACAGCCAGCGTGTTTCATGCGCTCTATGCAGAGATAGTGCAGCAAATGGACAAATCACCTCCTTCCTTCCGAAGACGTGGCGTGTCCCGACTGATGGAGAAAATTCCCAGAATTCACTCTAATGCGGCTCTGGGGTCCACAGGCCGTAGTTTCAGCTTCAGTTCATTCAGAGACCTTCTGCCTGACTGAGAAGTGAGAAGCTTCAACGAAAAAATATGTTTTTCCATTAATGCCTTTTGGTTGCAAGTGTTGTAGGCTAAAAAAGAAAGTGTGCAATCTCTGCTTTGATATCGGACATAAAAGGACAGCTGGAGACATTAAATATCAAAGTTAAGAATATTTCAGTGAGAATTGTTTTTAATCTATTCGACAACTTTCATTAATGATGGAAATGGTAAAGCAGGAAGATCAACATGATGAACGACACTAAAGTAGAAGAAACTATACAGTTAATATGATTCTGTTAAACATAAGCTGCTTACAGACATTCAACACAAACGAAATGGATAATGAAATGATAATGTCTAATTTTAACTTTCTTCCCTTGGGGAACAGTTCTCTATGCTCTGACCTCCAGCACATGTTTCTGTTTTTTTAGTGTTTTGGGTTACTTGGTTTAGGTGTATTAGGAGCTAATCTGTAGCAAAAACATAGACTCTCTGGTAATTTACATTAAGGAAATGCTTGGAAAAACTGCTTTTATAGTGACAAAAATGTGAAAAAAGTCAAGGCTTCTGTTATTTTATGGCAGTTAATAAGACAGAGTTTACAAGGCATGTTCGGGAGTCTTTGGTAAGGCGTGAGAGTGAGTGTGGTTTTGCAGCTGAATGTAGAACCAAAATAATTTCACCACCAAAATGACCTGAGAGGATATGCTCACTGTAGGTTAATGCAAGGTCTTTAATATAGCTCTTTAGTAAAAAGAATACTCTTCAAGGCTTCTTTAAAGTTTAATTGTATAATTCTGAGTTTTTAGACATTTGCCAGATGCCCTGATCCAGAGCAACTTACAATTTACAGCTAAGCAATTGTGGATTAAGGGCCTTGCTCAGGGGCCCAAGGAGTGGCAGCATGGGATTTAAACTCACAACCTTCCAATCAGTTGTCCAACACCATAACTTAGCTAGCACCGACTACCACTTTTTAGCTTTCAAGAAAGGTCTTTTCTATAGCGAACCTTTAAGATATAGAACCCTAAATGGTAAAAGCATTATATTAAATAAATGTTTTGCAAAAGCCATTTAAAGTATACAAAAGCCTATAATTGAAAATGTTCGAAATGTTCTGCTTTGTGAGATGTCTTGGATTTGTGTCTTTTAATAAGGTCATTAATTTGGGCTCCTGCTGTACTTTTGCGCCTTGGGGAACATTTCTGCATGCTTTTAGACCTTATTCTTGTGGAAAGAAAACACAGATGTAGAATTTGATTTTGGATTTGAAGGGAAAGGACAGAATCCTGACTGTGAAACTGGCATGTGAAATAATAGCATGAGATTATAAGAGAGGGATTCAAAACACTGTAGAAATGTGTCAGAAGCAAACGGGTGAAATAAAAAGTTTCATTTTAAAAGTGCACTTTTTAACAAACTGTAATCAGTCAGCATCAGTTTTTTGATGCAGCTTTTCTGAGTAGCCAGACGTGTAATGATTATTAACCACAGTAGCAGTTGTTTACTAAAATGAAATAAAATGTTTTGATGTCATAATGTTTTTAAGCCATGGCTCATCACTGAAGGGAAACAGATGAAGCTGTCTCTTCTGCTGTTATCATTATCAGGAGCCTGAGAAGGGAAGGTTCAGAACTTCATTAAACCACTCCTGATTAATTTTAGATGTATGTTTCATAGAGACTGCACCATAGTGAGCACCTGGTCCTATATCGTTACATAACGCTGTCAATCCAATCCATTCTGGACCCCCTCACTGTATTGAACAGTTAGTTGCAGATGTTGTGAATTTAAGGTATTCTTTGGCTTCCTCCAAACATAAATCTGGCCAGATGGGAGAAATCAGTATTTTTTCCAAGCAGTGTTGAAAGGTACTTATAGCGAACATTGTTAATAGCTGAAATATGATGTTAACAAATTTAGACATCACCAATGCAGCTTTGTGGTTTAGTCATGAGGGGATTCCTCTCCTGGTAAAGGCCTGCATAGGTTTGACCCTTTCCTCTACAAGGAACTCTTTTTGTGGTAGACCATTTCAGCACAGAACTCATACAGAACATTATTTCCACACAGTGGAAATGTCTAAGAAGTGTCCCTGCTGAGTGGATCCTCTCATGGAGCTCTTCTCTGTCTCTGATGCCTTTGTCTTGTTCATTAGGTCAATTACTGAATTTTATAACCTGAATCTGTGCATGCTATTTTTATGGAGTGTCACACTATCAATATTAGTGCATAAGACCGTGAATGTTGATGCTGCTTCTCAGTAAATTCCAGAGTAACTCACTCGGTCATAGAAAAGCCTTTGTGTTCAGTCAGTGAAGAGCAGTGTGCTATGTATATACACTATAATGACTGACAAGAGAAAGCTCATTCAGGTTCAGTCTGGTGTCTAACCTCATGTTGTTTTCCATTGGAACATAATCCATTGTAATAGAGTACCTAATTATCTAACATAAAATACACACTTTTACAACAAAGCATCTGTATTTAGTAACATGATTCATGAAACAACTGCATATTCACACTGATATACCTTAAAGATGAACTGAAAATGATTTTTTTTTGTATAAAAAAAACGAAATAAAATCAATATACACTGGCTTAACATGTCGTCTAACAGCCCTTCACATTTCTGAGCAATTATATGACTGACCTGTGTGTGTGTGTGTTAACTAGGGATGAGCGAGTACAGCATTATCTGTATCCGTATCTGTATCTGTTAACCATATGAATTATCTGTATCTGTATCTGTACTCGGAGAGGGTGGGGCCTAGCCCGGAAGATAGGCGGGGCTTGTCTTGAAATGGGCGGGGCTTTAAGCGGTATGTTATTTTAAGCATGCAATTGATATGGGTTGATCAGAAATTGTTATATTTATTGCTGATTAGAAAAATATTTACAGGACAGCATCAGGATTGAGCTTCAGATCAATGGTTTTGATCACGATAGCAAACGAACTATATTATAGAACAAGTTTTGCAACAATGAAAACAAAACAATGCAGTGCAATTATGAAGTAAAATGTAATGAACAAAACTTTCTTTTTTAACTTTTAATTCTTTTATGATCAGTGTGATTTTTTTTATTTTATTTTCCACACCAGGTGTGTGTGTGTAGCTTAATAATTAATTTGTAATATTTATAACACTAGCTTACTACCTTTATGTTTTTATGAAATACGTGTCAGTGTCTGGTTACTGGTTAGAGACAGCTGAAGGTTTAAAAAATCTCCGACAGGCAGAGACGCAATGCGAGTCGCATTCTACCAAGCAAGCACTACGTCTGAACGAACACACGTTTACCAGAACTCTACTGGTTAGTAAGTACGTATTATTAACGTTACAACCCGAAGTAAAAAGCTGAAGAAACCCTAAACGTTAACGGAAAAGACCCGAGACAGAGAGCTGTTCTGTGTGTGACTGTGAGTGAGCAGAGAGAGACACAGCAACACAATACATCTGTATGGGTTAAGGGAAGGGCGCTGTGACTAGCCTATCACAGAACGCTGACACAATCAGCTACCCAATGATGATTTTCATTCAATCCGAGCACAGATATTGACTCGTATTACTCGTATAATACTCGTACTTGGCAGAAGTGCTTTATCCGTACCGGATACTCGTTTCAGCCGAGTATCCGGCTCATCTCTAGTGTTAACTGTCTCTCATGGGTTCATCTTCAATCTAGTCTTCATTGCTTTGTGACAGATGACATGTCGTGCCCTATAACAGCTTATTAAACCTTGATTACATTTATGAGATATTCAAGACTTACATTCATATCACTGTATTAATGCAGCACTGCTCTCTCACGCATCAGAGTAAACTTGTGATTAGATGCTGTCTACAGTCAGACTGACTGGGATTTAGTCATTAAGGAAGTGCAGATTGATCTGATCTGATTGATCTGCAGGAATTAAACTGCCAGCTTTGTTTCTCTTCCAGCTAACGTGTCACTAAGGAGAAGAGCTGTACAAGAGGACAATTACGCTGCTATGGTCAGCGTTACAGGCTTAAAACTCCAGGGTCTCTGCTCAAACTTGAGCTCAGGTAGGTGAACTGCTCATGCTCACCTGCCCATAGGAGTGTGTGTGTGGCCTGTGATGAACTGGCTTCACATCCAGGATGTGTCCATGCCTCACAGACTCCCCATCCACAGCTCCTCTGAAAAAGATAAAGCAGTTACTCAATATGAATGAATGAAGGAAGCAGAACATATCAAAATAACTCCAACCCTTCACAGCCACTTAAAGATGAGGTCATGTCATCAGTCTGTGGATAAAGGACATTATTTAGAGCTTTAGGAGGGGGGGGGGGGAGCGAGAGAGACAGAGAGAGAGAGCACAACGTATTACATGTGAAGAAATTAGAGAAGTGTGTGTTTTAAGTGGGCTGATGTAATCAGGATGGAAGGAGGCTCGTTAATCAAGACAAGTGCTCTTCTATCTTATTTTCCACATGAAGTAATAAAGTGATGAGTCTACTGGACGCTGTGTTTATGCTTTGCCATGATCATAAGGCGGTGTGTTCTTTCATTTAACAGAAATAGTGAGCAGCGTACAGATCAAAGGAGTCTACACATGCTGGTCCAGGGGCGAGTGGGTTAAAATTTCTAAGCCAATAAAATGATAAAGTGCATGCTAACAAGTCAGTGACACAATTCAGGGTGTTTAAAGTTGGGTGGGGTTTTAGACAGAAAGCCTGTGGCCTTAACATTGGTCCTCATCTATCAAGCTGACGATTCATAGTGTTTACAGAAGAAACGTGGTATTCAAGAAAATCCTGTAAATTCCGCAAGAAACGTTTATATCCTTCTCGTGCTCCTGAATGAATTTATACACAAGATGACAACTGACCCTTTACTTACAAATGCTGCACTTATGTACCTGGAGAAAACTAACATATACCATAATCAGACATAAGCATGTACTGTATATTTACAGTCCCTTATATTATTAATATATTATATTATTAAACATTTTCTATAAATTCCACTTCTGCCTTTCAGACTTTACCTGTGCGTACTGTGCTCTCAGCTGCTTGTACCTTTTATGGAGTTTTCTGGCACAAACACACACCTTTCTGAAACTTCTACAAATCGGACAGAAGTTTTTGTTGCTTTCCCGAGCGTTCAAACATTCGCAGACAACTTTACTGAAAGAGTGATGAATGAGATCTGAAATCAGTGTTTCATAAAAGATAAAAAAAAAGCATTTTTTTGCATTATCATTATACCACATAGATCAAAATTATATTAGCTCAAATACTTTTTACTGATTAAACAGCACTAATGAGAAAATAATGGAACAAACAGCTGGTATCACAGGATATGAGTACAGAAGTCTTAAAGGAAGAACTTTTTTTTCTTTTGGAAGTTTATGTACATCGACACCAAACTATATGCCGTGAAGGAAAGTCTTATAGGTGTGTTTTCTTTTAGTCTATTTTTGTCCTTGTTTTAGTTGAATGTGATTCCATCTATAATCTCTCCCTTACTTGGCCACATTAACCTCATAGGTTCAGTGAAAAATAAAAGAAGTACATTTCAGAAACAAACATCTTTGTCTGGTTCTCTGTTTACATGTGGTGTATTGGGACAATGTGTATTTTAGCCAAATTATTATTTAAAGAAAGGAGCTCTGGTTATTGAATTAAAAAAAAAAAAAAAAAAAAAAAAGAAAACCCAGCAGATTAGATGAGTATCAGATTGTAGTTTAATTGGCAAAAACCCATCTGAAAGTTAAGAGTAGAGCATAAGCATGCTCTCAGATGTGGACAACAGGCACATGAGTCACAGAGCATCAGTCTGAAGGAACACACAAGCTGAAGGCACATGGAGAGCTGGCAGTGGCCAAGCCATGACGGTTTTGTTGTCATTTATTTATAATATTAAAAAAAAAAAACACCTGATCAAGCACTTTTATTTCAACACTTTCAAAGCACTGGCTTCTGATTTATGTTTGTGGTTCAAAAAAACTTCAGAAGAAGAATTACTGTGTCGTCCCCTGAGAATTGATTTATTCTATACAAGATCAATGAAATACTGAAATCTTTCTTCTCCAGAACCTTCCACAGGACACAGAATTCCAGAGTCCAAGGCACTTGTTTCAGTGACAGGATTCAATTCAGTGTAACATCAGTCAGAATGTTCTGTCCTGCTTCCTCTTTAATACACATTGATCTATCTGCATTTGGCAGAAAAACAAACAAACAAACAAAAAAACCTTGTATATATCTGAAGGCCTGATTAAGCAGACAAGGATTAGTTGAGCTAAATGTAAGGGATGAAAAGGTCACTTATTTATGGAAGTAAAAAATATGTTTCATCTGGACATTTACACTGTACATGGAGTTAATATTGATGTATATGTGTCAGGGAAGCGCCACAGTTTAATACGCTCACACACAGGAAATGAGGGACCATCCTCATCAACCAGCAATGCCTGATGAGATATAGCAGCAATCAGAACTGTTCTGAAAGCAGCTCACACAGCCTCTGAGACACGGTGTCTCGACTAGTCCTCAGAGTGAGTCGGTACATCTGCACAGGAAAGAAGACGAGAAAGAAGATGATCAGGTCAGTCACGGTACTGAGTATACCTGTGTGTATGTCCGTGTCAGACTGATTATTTTCCTGTTTTGTGCGTGTGTGTGTGTGTGTTAGACTGATTATTTACCTGTTTGTGTGTATTAGACTGATTATTTACCTGTTTGTGTGTGTGTGTGTTAGACTGATTATTTACCTGTTTGTGTGTGTGTATTAGACTGATTATTTACCTGTTTGTGTGTGTGTGTATTAGACTGATTATTTACCTGTTTGTGTGTGTTAGACTGATTATTTACCTGTTTGTGTGTGTGTGTGTGTGTGTGTTAGACTGATTATTTACCTGTTTGTGTGTGTTAGACTGATTATTTACCTGTTTGTGTGTGTGTTAGACTAATTATTTACCTGTTTGTGTGTGTGTTAGACTGATTATTTACATGTGTGTGTGTTAGACTGATTATTTACCTGTTTGTGTGCGTGTGTGTTTCAGTGTGATTTGTGTACCTGGGCTTGTGTGTTAGGCTCTAATCTCAGAAGGCAGCCAACTTGCATCGTTTTTGTGTGTATAACACCAGCACCAACAAAATTAGAAGGATTGGGGTCTACACCATCTAGCAGTGCGGTTCCAAACCCGATAATCTATAAAAAAAAAAAACAACACACAGGTCAGGAAAAAAGTCCATTAGAAAATTCTGTAATGGAGCTCAGTGATTGTAGATTAATAAAAGAGCACATTAATCAGCAGTGAGATTAGATTATGATTTAGTTGTTTAATCCAATGAACACAGACGTGAACACAGTCGTGAACACAGACGTTAACACAGTCTGTAGATACCTTAGCCTTGGTGATCTCTGTGTCCATGGAATGCTTAGCCTTGAAGATCTTTTGCACCTCCTGCTGAGGACTGGGGGGAAAATGGAGAGAAGCAGCAAATTAGTTACATTTATTAAATACATTGCACCGAAAGGGGACAGATACAGACGATAAATGACATGCAAACAATGCTAGCTGTGACTGCATTTTATTTTAATATTCACATTAACAAGCACAACTTTTAAATCGGTAATTGGTGATTTTAAGCAAGTCCCATTACATTGTATACTACAATAATTCGCAGCCTTCCTCCCAGAGACATCACTCAGACACCCAGATAAAACAGCTAAAGTAATAAAGCACTCTGAATTTTAATAGTGCTTTTAAGACATTCTTATTTTCTCCTCAGGACAATGAAGAGCGGATTATTATCCCAAGATAAAGGACCATCATAACTGATAAGTTTTAGTAACAATCTACATGTGCGTGGGCTTCTCAAGGTTGCTCCTCTTAATGAAATGATCAGCATATCATCACTAACATTTAGTACTCAGGGGACAGATGTTCGGGTTCAGCCCAACACTTTTGGGATGCACTTATTTCCAGGGATTTCAGAACAGCGTAACAGATATTGCATCATCGGGCAGGCGTGGCCTATTTGATAATCTAACCCTAACTGTAGTTTTTGGTTGTTTGCAAAAATAGCTTAACTGTAAGATAATAAAGCATAATAGATAGAAAATATAACAACTACCTGTATGACTGTTTTGTACTTCATTATCCATTGTAGTATGCTCTTTTTTTTTTTGAAAGAAGGCGTTCTTCCAAGACCTCCAGAAACGTTGTGGTAAAGAAACCCCTGGAATTTAGTGAATGCCAAACACTTTTTGGTCCTGACACGCCCCCTATTGGTAATAGCATGGAATTTGTCTGATACACAAAAGGTAAACCAAACTAACAAGAGCTCAACCATGACTCCATAAAACTCACAACAAGGATTCCAGAACAATCCTTCTCCTCTCTCTGACTTGATTTTTATCATAAACTAAAATCAATGCAGCGTGCAGTTATCAGATTTCTGCTCTTAATCAACTCTTAGACCAATCAAAGGCTAAAAGGTGAACTTACCTCTGGAGAAGTGATGAATGCATCATAGAATTTATAATAACCAATTTTTGCTAAACTGAGCTCTTAAACTCTGCAGTGATGTTATTTGATCCTTTATATTTCACAACACCGGCAGGTAAAAGTGCATTAACTCTAGCGTTTGCTGTTATGTTCACTATTATGTGAACTTTACATACGCGCTTAGCTGCTTCCATCGCTGAAAGAACTCTTGAGATGTCATTTCCGTAGGCTGGAAAAACTTGTTGAGCGTGATGGGAAGTCTCACAGAGATGTTCTGCATGCTGCCACCATACCTGTAAGATCAGAAGGTAAAGCTTTAAAAATATATACAGTTTCAGTTTAAACATCCTCTCTCCATCCTTTCCATCACAGAGGCTGATGATCGTCGCAATCCGTAATAAGAGTTAACCGACTAACGAATCGAGAAAATAAGCTGAGACGAGACGTGGAGCATGAGATCACCACACCAGTGTAAAGCACATATTTATATAGGTGGTAATGTGAGGGTTGTTTTGCTCACTGCACCTATTTACCAGCATTTAAACAAAAACAGAGGCTTTGTGTGGATTTTGATTTTACATGAAACTAAACAGCACAAAAAATATCAACACATTTGATGTTGCACTTCTGATATCGTATTCTGTCTATGTATAGTGTAATTAGTGTAAACACTTGTGTCTCGATGCCTCGTCGACGTCTTTTTCATGCTGCTCGGAGATCATTATGAAAAGCAGAGTCTAGCTGTACATGTGAATGTTACAAACGCAACAGAGGCGAAGAGCTGCTAGAAAGTAAAAGCACTATGCAATTATACTACTGCAGTCTGCTTATTAGCTTGCAAACTGGAACTCGATGGTCTCGATGAACTGCGGTTAGAGTTTAGAGATTTCACTTTACGTACATGAGCACACTCAGGTACAGCCTGAAAGTACAAATGTTCACTTAATCATATGGGTTTTATGCTTCAAGTAATATAGAACCATTATGCTGTATTTTACTGCACAGCTCTTCAAATGTGACTATAGTAAATGGAGTCACTTCTCAAAATAAAATCCATCATCCTTCAGAAAGGTCTGTATGTGAGCTGATATCTGAAGTTCTGCTAAGAACACTGAGCAGGTCGAGGAACACACACTCACCTGAAATGAATATTGAGCACTGGCGAATCTATGAAGTCAGTTAAGCACTCGATATTGAGGACCTGCTGAAGCTGAGCTCCTCCATCTATTACAGGATCGATCACTTTTGTGTGAATATTCAGCTGTAAATGAGGGATTAAGGACACAACCATAGACGTATACGGCAAATACAGAGCATCGGTTACTACTTAGTATAAAAGCTTATAACAAATCAGAAGTTCATTAATATTTAGTAATATATTCTATATTTACTAAAACAAATACACTGAACCTTTCTAAGTCATTTTATTCATTACAAATCTGCGCTGGCCAGTGGGACACAACAGAGCTTTTATATGCTTTTATAAAGGATATGATTACTGAGAGCATCATGGCACACCGCAGAGGCAGAAAAATTCACAAACTGTGTTGTGGTTTTGTTTCCATAGAACACGTACATGCGACCTGAAACGTCACGTCATATCAGACATGTCATCAAGAACATGTGCACGCACGCACAGCGCGCACACACACAGACACACATAGTGCAGAGCAGCAAAGAAATCTGAGAGATCTGCATCTCAAATCTTGCAGAAAGCATTCACAACCCTCACATGCTGGCACACGCAGGCTGAAATAATTTAAGAATCCACACAATTCTCCACCTGCAGTAAACATTTCCAAAATAAATATGAAATATGACCCTCCTGCTGCCTTAGCTGCATTACTGAAGACAATCAAATGAGGTTTAGGTGCATTTTGTAATAAAAGCTCTTATAAAAGGTCTTTATAAAAATGACAGTTATTAAAAAAAACATTAAAGCCCATGTGTGTAAGATATTTGATGCACATACCCAAGTTCTGTCTGAATTCAGACTTCAGGCCAATCTGCAGCAGCTGGTTCTCATACAGGACACCGTTATTCTTACACACAAACCTGAAAACACACGACTTTTAGTGACTGGGTCGACAGTCTAGATTACACACAATGAAGTTAAAACAGACACAATTACTAAAAATAACACACCCACAAGTCAACAGAAAGTTATAAAGTTCATCAGAGACACAAATCAAATGATATGAAACCTCTGGAATTGTGGGATCTATAAAAATGATTTGGAATTATGTGTTATGCTTATTCACAATGATTAGACTCATGAAAGGGGGAAATATTTGGAATGAAAAGATTTACTAACACACAAATTATTTTAATGAAAATAGAAATGAGTCTCAAATGATCTGATTTAAAAATAAAAACAGAAAAATTTCAAATGAAATGGCAGACTTATGAAGCAGGAGTTTGTAGTGTTGTATAAAAGACAATCTGGGACTGAAACGCACCGTGACAGGTTTTCCTCGATGATGGGTGTAGAGGCACTGAAACTGGCTGCCGGCAGGTTTTCAGAGAAGACGTCTACCAGCAGGCTGCCCATGTTGGACGCCACTGGAGGACTGGCAGAGTTCAGAGTTGTGCTGTTTCCCAAATTCAGAAGGTCAGAAGGAGGAGCAGACGAGTTCACCTGGAAGAGATGACGCTAAAGTTTTCCTTTCTGTTGTTCAGGCTCACTTATTAATCTTCAGACTTGAAATAAACACTTGCAACAAACATGAGGTGATGTAAGCAACATGCACAACATAACTCAAGACAAACCACGCAGCTTAGAAACAAAGGCATGTGTGTGTCATTTTACATCAAATCTACATTAAAGCTGTACAGAAACACGGCTGTAAAGAATCAAAAAGACGAACCACACAAGCATTCAGTTATATCAAGGATTTGACTCATTCATTCATTAAAGGTTTTGTCCCCAGATCAGATCTCAAATTATCTTCTGTTGACATGAATAAGAACTAAAATTTGGTTTCATCAGACGATCCTGAAAACTGCAAACAAAATCCTAAAAAATATTTGCCGTCCTTTAGGAATCGCACACTAAAGCGCACACCATGCAGGGACCTGGAAGACAGCAGAAGTGTGAAGTGATAAGTGGGAGAGAGTCGTGTTCAGAGTGGGGGACATGGGAATTGGGCGTGGTCTGTTGATTGGGGGTGTGGCTTTAGCCAAGGCTTCATAAGCAAAAGATGAAGGAGTAGGCTGAAGAGTACAGGAGAAAGAAGAACACAAGGAGAATGATGGGAAATGAATATGTACAGAGACATGAATAGAGACAACCAACTGCTTAAAATATGAACGAGGTTTATAGTGTTTATAGACCAGCGCTGGTTTGGGTATAACGAACCATCCACACGATTAAACTAGCACAATGACTGCAAATAAGAAACACAGCTTTAAAAATATGGAGGACAAAATTACAGTCGTACTAACCATGACTTTAACTGCACGAACAATGCTGTACAGTTTTCCTCTCTCTCTCTCTCCCCATTACTCCCCACCTCTCTGAATGTGTGTGAGAAGCACTGCTGTACTGCAGCAATAAAATATTTACTGTTTAAACACTAAACTGTTAAATTTAAAAATACCTGTGAATACTTGTTCAATCTATTTGCAACAAACTGAAAAAATGACAGTTTGCCAATTACTAATTAAATAAATACATATTATATACATGCAATTTTTTTAATGAAAGATAAATCTGGACTTGCACATACTTCATATCATTTACATTTATTTATAGATTTTTTTCTTGTGTAATCTGAAGCAGTCTCTGGCAAAAAAAGGTTTGGGATTAATAAGTTCTTATGTTATCGGATCTTATCATTGTGCTGTAAATAAACACTGATGTCAGTTCACACATGGTGTAATATCGCAGTCCAACACATTCGCATGTCTGTTTAAGACTGGAGTCAAATGAGACTTAAACCTGAGAAAGCTCACTTTTGTGTTAGTGCTAGCCGCAGTGTGATCGCTGTTCCCGTTAACGTTGCGCTCCTTTCGACTTTCATCCACCTCCGTACCTGTTCCAGATCCCTTCTTCTTCTTCAGCTTAGCCAAGATGGAGGATTCTCGCTCGGGGAAAGGAGGCATCTCCTCCAACACTGTGGCCTTTTACAGATAAAGAGAGTGCAGGAACATTCGTGAAAAGAAAAAAAAAAATCACTTTGGTTGCTGCAAATGGGATTATAATGATTTATTTAAAATTAAAAAAAAAAAAAAAAAAAAAAAAAAAAAAAAAAAAAAAAAACATGATTTGAAGAATGAAGCAGAGAAACATCTTATATAAAGAAAGTCAGTTCTGGTGCAGGGATTGTTTAAGTTGCAGTTTATTAACACTGCATCTACTTAAAGTCCCAGGTTAATTTCGTCACCTATTTTTAATTTAGTCTTAGTCTTGTGCCAAATGTCCTTGTTAGTTTTAGTCATATTTAGTCATTCATCTTCATTGTCCATATAGACCACAAGCATCAGGTCAAGTAGAGAGAGCAAACAGGACGTATTTTACAGGAGAAGTAGTGAAGGAAGTTGCCAGAATGCTACTATGTAAAGGAAAAAGTTGGACTCATGTCTCACACTGTAAAGTAGTTCCATCACCTGCAGGGATAGACTAGGACACACAGACCAGTAAGGAACCCAGGGAGGAACCGAAGGCAGTAGGCCTCAGGGGTCAACCCGGTGGTGAAGACTTCCTTATGGAATTCCCCTTTTATTAGCTTATCCCTACCTAACTGGTCCTTAGGTGTCATAACACTGCAGATTAGGGAAAGTAAACTAAAAAAACTATACGATCACAGAGATTCTGAAACTAAAAACTATACGATCACATAGATCCTGAATATAAACTGTAATATGGAAATATTTCTCTCCTGCTTCCCTCTCACTTGCCTTCTTATGTTTGTGTTACAGATACAAGGACTGAAAAGCACTGCGACAAACAAGGCAACAGAAGCACCAAAGCACCGCCATCTGAAGACATCTGCAGAACAACTACTCAGGACTGGCAGACAACATCAATTCTTACTGTCTTCATTTACCTGATGACAAAAAGGACATCATATATCAAGCTACAATGTGCACTGCAGAAGCTTTGGACTCCAGAAAACAACAAAGAACTATTACCCTTAAAAAGTTTTCTTTTGCCTGCATCTCAGAGTTGTAAGAATACTGGCTCTATGTTAAAGCACTCAGGCCAGATTTTTTTTTTTGTAAATAGAAAGCGGAGCATGACTTGAATCTTTCTTTTTTGATTTTATTTTATTATTACTATTATTGAATTGAATCTTTTGTGATAATTTTTAAAACTCCCAAAGAGGGAATTGTGGGAAAATAATTTTTAAGTCATTGGTTTATTTCATTTTAGTTCCAGCATATTTTTGTGGATCATGTAGAAGCCAAATCAAGACGAGACGAAATCACATTTTTTACTTTATTCATACAGCTTTTAATCGTAATGCAAAGACCGGTCATCAGGACATAAGCTGTCATGTACAATAAAAGAGCCTGCGCAGCGACAGGAAATATAATTTAACACAAAAAGCCTGCCTAGACGGTGGACTTGCGCTCAGGATTTATTTTTAAGCGCCGTGTGGACAAATTGTTTCTACACACACACTAAACAGCGTGAATCCGCGAACTCGTTCTGAATATTTTAAAGGCGTAACAGCTGATGAAAAAGCAGACAATTGTAGACGAAAATGAAGAGAGATTTTATCTTAGATTTTATTTTATACAAAACATTTTCGTCTCGTCTTTTTTTGTCAACAATAATGCATGTTAATTTAGTCTTAGTCAGCGTTTTTGGACAGTGGTGCAGTCTTGTCATCGTCTCGTCTTAGTCATGAAAAAAAGGTTGTTGACGAACATATTTCATCTCGTCTGACGAAATTAACACTAGTCCCATGAAATAGTAAATATTAAAAAGCAATAAATATCAATTAATATTTGATTAAATGCTGAACTCAGATTATACCCATGTGAGAATGCCTAATGGGCATGGCCTGATATTCCATATAGTCCATACCTGACTTACTGTGTGTCTGAGACTCACAGCCTGCTAAATCATTCAAGCAGAACTAATCCTGCAAACAGCCCATTTACAAAGTTAAAGTTAGCGAGAAAAGCATTTGATTTCGATAAGCGGTACCAGTATATCGGTGCTTGCGATGCAGCTGAGGCGCAGGTATTCTACAGCACGCTGCTGCAGCTCCACATCAGCGTTACGTATCTGACTGTCTGAGCGCAGCACCTCCTGTATGGTGCCCTTCACCTCGGGGAAAAGGTTGATGAACTTGACGTAAGCCGAAAGCAGCAGAGCCCGAGTGGGAACCGAACACAAGTGGAACTTTGAGTGGAGGAGGTTAAACTGAATAAGTGGACTGAAAGAGTGAGAAAAGGAGATATAGAGAGATTAGAACAGACAACTTTCCTTATCACACTTATTCCTCAACTTACTGCATTCAATAGAGAATTATTAAAAATCAAAGAGCAGAAGGGTTAAGTGCAAATCTCACTTCACTGGATCATCAGTACACACCTGCTTCCAAACCAACCTTCACACGCGCTCACTCGCTCGCTCACACACAGACACACACACCCTTTCCTTTTACTGAAAATTGGGCTAAATGGCCAATTTGGGGCCGACAGTCCTGTGGTATATGGACTGCATTAGGATTAGTTGCAAAAAAAAAAAAAGTCACTAAAATGTGGGTTGAAAATATTCAACCTACCTCGAGCGCGGGTCTCCAGCGATAAGATTTCCAAACTCGCCCAGAATGTAGCCGCCCACTTTTACCAGGTTTTCATGGCAGGCTGGAGCCTGTAGAGCCTGTGAAGGACACAAACAGATGAAACCACTGCTGCTGATTAATATTAGGAACAATAAGAGCTGCTACTAACAGGATGCTAGGTGAGACAGGGTTGATACAGCGAAAAAATGTCTAGCAACCCAGAAATAATTTTGTCTTTGCTCATGTCTATATGAAACATCAGAGCAGATCGTGTGTGTCTTCTTTAATGAACAAGCCATTTGTGTGCTAAATTAAGTGCCTCTGAGTCTGAAAACATTATAATCAGTGGACTAGATAAAATTCTACATTTTTTTTTAGATTCATTACAAAAAAAAAGGAAGAGGAAGAGGAGCAGATGAATAAATCAGCAGCAGGTGTGAGCCATACCTCAAACACGGTTTTGGCAGCGTATCCCTGCACGTCGTCTCGGTTGATGACGATCTGTATGACTCGGTACCACACTTCCTCACTTACGTAATCCCCAGCGATGCGGATCAGGTTCAGGATGGTGTCTACGTACCACGTGTAGTCCACGGCATACTTTTCTGCCAGGATGGCCACTTTCAGAACCTGAGGAAGAAAAAAAAAGAGAAACACCTTCAGAAAATGATGCACCATCTGTGGTGTACACTGAACAGACACACTGTGAAGAACCTCTGCTGAAGCTTTCTCTCCATGTAGCACTGTAGAATATGGACGCATTTTACATCCTATTTCATAGCTGTTATATACATACATTTATCCTAAAACAAACCAAATACACTCTTACATGTAAATCAAGATGATACAGAGCACTCTTAACTGACAACACAGCGTAAAACAACACAGAGGAGGAGGAGAAGGAGGAGGAAGAGATACACACACAAAGATAGCATAAACACAAACTTACAATCTCTTCTCTGATTGAGTAATCAGCTGTCTCCAGGTATCTCAGCATCTCAGCGACAATTTGTTTGGAGTTGCTACGGTCGCACATGGCATAGAGAAGGTCCACAGCACGCTGCCTCACACTCACATCACGCTCAGTCTGCACACACACAGAGTTTCAGTGCAGTGTATTTGCTTAAGTGTGCATTAATTAAAAAGATTGGATGAATGAAGGTGTGCAGAAGATTGGATGAATGAGACATAATTAAATCTGGGTTATAATTAGAGGAAAGTTTATTCAGTCTATCTGGTTAATATAATAAATTAATATGAATTTTAACCCATTTACCCACAATACTGGTCACACTGATGTATAATTATAGCAAAAACTTCAATTAAATAAAATAAGAATCCCCAGATACACCAACACAGTAATGTGTGTGTGTCAGTCCACATCAACTCATCGGCTAACATATGATTTTATTGGCTCGGTCACATTGAAATCATGATGTTTTAACAATTTGGCTTATCACTACTACACGAAGAGAAAGGGATTTAAGCTGATATTGTTTTAGTGATAGACTGTTCACAGCACAGTGGTTACTCAGTTCTATAAAAAAATGTAAGTGTTTACCTTTAGTGCATTAATCACAGTGTCAATGTGAGTTTTTACAGCCTCGTGGGAAAACTCCGAACTGGCCAACGTGCACATGCTCTCCAGGGCCAGATAGCGCAGGTTTGTCTCTCTGTGCTGCAGAAACTGACCCAGCTGATTACAGGCTCGCACCAGCAGGGTCGGTTCACTGACCGGGGAGACGGGGAGTTGTAGAGAACATTAAGAGATATATTAGAACAGGACACTTATAGTAGTATCAGTTGAGTCTGACAACAGGAGAGAGAGAGAGCGAGAAAGGGAGAGAGAGTGAGAGAGAGAGCAACAGAGACAGAGTGAGCGAGAGAGAAAACGAGAGCGAGAGAGAGAGAGAGAGAGAGAGAGAGAGAGCACGAGAGAGAGAGCGAGAGAAAGAGAGCGAGCGTGAGCTCCTGTATCACTAACGGTACTAATTTGGTTATTTGTCGAGCTTGAATGATAGTATAGGTAGTACTGATAATAGTTATATGCTAAGAACTAACAGCGTATGCATCCTTATTCAACAGCAAACTCTGCAGTAGACTCTGCTAACTAAAATAGGAGTATCAGATACACCAATCTTGCAGATGGCTTACACAGCACCTTCCTGATATTACAGAAAAATCACAGGAGAGAGGCAGGAAGCCAGAGACAGTAAAGAGGAGAAGAGCAGAAATGATAAAAAGAGAGACAACATAGCTAGCACACGCTAGCACCTTAACACTGTGAGTGTGAAGAACAAAGCATTAACCTGTCATGGTGGATGATGAGACTGATGGCCTCAAACAGCACTGCGTTCTTGGCGTTGGAGTGCTGCACCTTCTTGGACTTGGGAGGCTCCTGTGCTTTGTTCAGGATCATCTCCAGACACTCGGTTAGGCGTCCACGAATCGCTGCATCCTCTGAAACCAGTCAACAGGTGACATTATAATCACACCCTCCAGTGTCATCCATATGCCCCTTTTCCACCAAGGCAGTTTGAGTGCTGGTTCGGAGCCTAATTTAAAATCAGTTCTCTCCTTTGACACCAAAAGCACCAGCTCTGAACCAGGAAAAGTGGTTCTTAAGTAGCACCAAAACATTGCTGGTCTACACTTAAGAACCACTTGCGTCAGGGGCTGGGGGCAGGGTTACTGTGACCAACCAGACAAAAGAGAACGCCAATGTAGGTTCACAAAGCCATGAGCATTAACAGTAAAGCAACATCTGCCATTGTTGATGTTGTGTTTGCCGCTGCTGCGCTAATTTTGCTGGGAAAGATGATACGTATACAGTGACGTACACTTCGCCCTGTGATGGCTCTCTAGCCCATGGAATGGCAAACCAATTCTTAGAAGGATCGCCAGTGGAACCAACTTTGAACCAGCACCGGGTTCTTTCTGGTGGAAAGGGGGCAATATGAGGATGGGTTCCCTTTGAGTCTGATTCTTCTCCCGGTTTCTTCCTTTATCATTCAAGGGAGTTTTTCCTCCCCACAGTCACCTGAGTCACTTCAGACTTGCTCATTGGGGATAAATACATATACATTTATTTTTTTATACAATATATCTAATATTAATCTTGAATTTTTGTATTATATTAATCTTTATATTATTCTTTATATTAACCTTTTATTTTATGTTTATGTTCTGAAAAGCTGCTTTGAGACAATGCTAATTGTAAAAAGCGCTATACAAATAAATTTGAATTGAACAACAGTTACAACAAAAATTATACAGCATACAAAGAACACAGTCAAATAATATTATGCAGTGATCCACAATTATTCAGTCTATAAGCCGACTAGCTGTCGTTCCTTTAGTTAAGGAGAAAATGTATTTAGGACATTATCAATATTTGACTGCATTAAATCGGTAAACAGCAGCAAAATTGTAATTTACAGCCATTTAAAGGGACTAGACTACACCGATAAATACAAAGGAATATCAGTGCAATAAATGTTTCAAATAATAAAACAAAGATGTATAAAAAATGACTGCATTGTACATGTTGTTTGTTCGGTGCTGAGCAGTCACGGGATTTGTTTAGAATTCAGAAATGTTGTATATTATTTATTGCATAAAGCAAAAAGAGGTGTGGAACTGGACAGAATTCCTTTAGGAGCTGGTACAAACCTAAACAGGATGAAAAAGTCATTTTCCATTAAAACACAGTAAATAAAAAGGGTTCTCTAAAGAACTGGCTTGATCTAGTGTGAAATATTTCCAGAATAACAATATAGACTGCTTTTTTAATCATCTGCCTCACTACTGTTTGCTGGATTTCTTCAGTTAGAGCTGATTAGAGACTAATCGATTAATCACACCAAAATCAATGGCAGCAGATCACACAGAAGGCTCTTTAACATAGCACCTAGCATGAAACTGTCCACAGTATGGAATGATAAAGAAATGTTTTCTAACTCTTATGTTAGTACATTGATCTCACTAATTAAAAAAAAAACCTTGTTTCCTGAAACTCACTTCCTTCCTATTTCTGGTCAGTTGTGTGACTGTTCTGCTCTATTTACGAGTCTTACACAGCTGTAGACCTACTGCAGGGAGATGTGACAGTGTAGACAGTGCCACATTTCCAGATAGATTAATCTACATTAGGTTATTACATAACATATTATATAAATAAACTCAGCATAATGAGTCGAGTAAACGCCTTGCTCTAGCAAGTCTCTAATAAAGTGAGCTAACTGATGAGCTGTCTGACTTTCTCCCCAATGTTAGTTGGCAGCCCTGAATGCAGGAGAAGAGCACAATCAGGAGCCAGTCCAAGGGACACGCCACTCTAGCCTTTTGAACCCATTAGTAACAGGGAACATGCAGTTATCCTCATTAGTGTGTAATTAAGCAGTTGTTCGAATAACAACCATGATATCGGAATGTCTGAGTGGTGTGAAAAACAGAACAAAAGCACTTATGTAAGTAGAAAATCAGCAGTGCAGAACGAAATACAAAACAAAAACGACGTGTCACACATTTTTGTGGTTTAGTTTGATGTTGTGGAACGTCCATGAGACGGGTAAGTTCCTGTTCACACTTACATTATAGCTTTAATAAACAGTCGTTCCATTACCAGCCTCTCCCTCTGTCCCAATGCAGCCTGTCATTACACATAGAAACTGAGGAGTGTAAACTATTGTGTGCTAAAGGAGCAAGAGCTGGAAAACGCTGTTTGATCAAGACTTCAATGCAAAATGAATTACAAATAAACCCTGTTTTGGTTTGACCTGATTTTATATAATATATTTGAGAAACAATAATATTTAGTGTTGCTCATATTCATAATGTGCGTGTTATAATTGTATATAAAATCTTATCTGTAATAGGTAGAAACTTTTGTTTATTTTACAGCGTAATATTTTTGAGTGGAGGCCTGGGATTTGTCAGAACACCACATTAATCACCTTCTGAACAAATTATACTTTTTATTCTTTTTTTATACAATGACATACAGTTGAGGCCAAAATTATTAGCCCCCCAGGAATTTTGGAACATTTTCCTAAAGATCTTTCCAATGTTTGCAGCATTGATAAAACTTGATATAATCAAACATTCGCCAGTGCTATTTAGTAGCTTTTGGTACATTTTGGAATATAAAATACATTTTTAGGCTTGCTTTATAATCAAATATAGTGAAAATGGGGTGGTCAAAAATATTAGCCCCTTGTGAATATTTGCTTTCAAAACACACCCAATTAATCAAATCAGCTTTCAAAACACACCTAATTAATCAATCAGCTTTCAAACCACACCTGTGCAGTCAATTGGCTTCCTAACAACACCTGGGCATTCAATCAGCATTAAAGGACTCCAAGGAACAGGGCACTTGAACACATTATTGGGAGAGACTACTTTTACTCACCATGCCAAAGACAAAGGAAATCAGTCTTGAGCTCAGAAAGAAGATAGTGGAGGCTCATGATAAGGGGGAAGGCTATACTGCCATTTCCAAGCTTTTCACAGTGTCTAGAACCGCCGTACGTTGCATCATTGCCAAGTACAAGGAGACAAATTCTATAAGAAACAAACCTGGGCGTGGTCATAAGCGCAAGATTTCAAGAACCCTGGAGAGGAAAATAGTCAGAGATATCAGCAAGATGCCCCAGACATCTGCCAAGATGATTGTTGCTGACCTGGCCTCTTCTGGAGTTGATGTTTCAAGGAACACAGTTGTGAGGGCTCTTCATCGTGGTGGGCTTCAGGGCCATCGTCCCAGAAGAACCCCTTTACTCAAACAGCGGCACATCACAGCTAGACTGAGGTTTGCCCGTGAACATTTGAAAGGTAAAGATGAGTTTTGGGAGTCTGTGCTTTGGTCTGATGAGACTAAACTGGAACTGTTTGGGCACATGGATGTTGCTTATGTTTGGCGAAGAAAGGGTGAGGCCTTCAACCCTAAGAACACAGTTCCCACAGTTAAACATGGTGGTGGGAGCATCATGCTGTGGGGCTGTTTTGCAGCTTCAGGCACAGGGAGCCTTGTTCGGGTGCATGGCATCATGAAAAAAGAAAATTATGTTGACATT
Source organism: Tachysurus vachellii (assembly GCF_030014155.1). Classification (NCBI taxonomy): domain Eukaryota; kingdom Metazoa; phylum Chordata; class Actinopteri; order Siluriformes; family Bagridae; genus Tachysurus; species Tachysurus vachellii. Next base: position 21,697,360 of record NC_083460.1, read on the forward strand.
TTGAGGGATAATATGCAGAAATCTGCTCGTAGTCTAGCCTTAGGTCGTCGCTGGGTCTTCCAACAAGACAATGACCCAAAGCATACATCGAAATTGGTCCAACAGTTCCTGAAGGATACCAAAACAAAGGTCCTGGAGTGGCCCGCACAGAGCCCAGACCTCAATCCTATTGAGAATCTGTGGCGAGTGCTCAAAGTGAATGTCCATGCTCGGAAACCACGTAATTTGGACCAGCTGGAGCAATTTGCAATGGAAGAATGGGCTAAAATCCCTCAGGAAACCTGTGCCAACCTAGTAAAGAACTACTCTAAGAGGTTGTTGTCAGTTGTGGCTCAGAAAGGGTTCACTATTGACTATTAATGACCGGGGGCTAATAATTTTGGACGTTTCATTTTTGCCCTTTCTTGTTTCAACTCACTATTTCAATTAAATATCCTAATCAAACTTAGTGGAGATTTTGTCTTTGTTATTTTGGAAACAAACACACTATAAAACACTTGTTGTTAATGGTCATTTCCATGGAGAAATCAAGAGTTTTGTCTAATTTCATAAGGGGGCTAATAATTTTGGCCTCAACTGTACGCTGATTTTCCACTATAACATTTTCAGGTGAGAGAATGGATATAGGCAACAGAGTACCCGCTCTAATGAAGAACGTGTTATTTACAGTGTACTTAGGGATCATTAGGACGTTTTACACACCCAGTATCATGCTTGTGTCCTGGTCAGGAATCCACCATCATGTCACTGTTTTTGTAATGTTTTTTTAGAGGCTTGTTAAACACTTACACCCTCATTCTCAAGCTAAATGATCTTGGCTCTGTGCTGGTTACTTGGCTTTTACCCAAAAATCCCACAAAATCAACATTTGCTTGACAAAGAGCAGATTCACAGTGTATAGATAAATACAGTCCTAACACAGAAGATCAGCCCTAAAACCCTGTCACACCTGTGTAGACCGAGGCATCATGGGAAATGTACATTTTACATTTACAGCATTTAGCAGACGCCCTTATCCAGAGCAACTTACATTTTTTTATATACAACTGTGCAACTGAGGGTTGAGTTGCACAGGGGCCCAGCAGTGGTAGTCCTGGGATTTGAACTCACAACCTTCCAATTGATAGATCAACACCTTAACCACTAGGAGTTACTGTTAGCACCTTTGATATGTACCTTGAGTATACCAATGTTTAATACACTTTTACTTTACCGCAATATGATCAATTATCAGCACAAATGATCGTAGGTAGCTACACGCTGAGGCTAACTTTTTTTAATAATAAAATAATGTTATGTACTTTCTTGATTACAACCTCCGTTTATTGTCATGTACAAATTACATGAAGCTGCACAAACACGGTGGATTTGCCGCGTTTGGATGCCAATGTAGGTTCACAAAGCCACATGCTTTAACAGTAAAGCAACATCCGCCATTGTTGATGTTGTTTGTGCTGCGCTAACGTTGCTGGAAAAGATGTATACAGTGACGTAAGACTCGGCTCTGTGATGGCTCTCTAGCCCATGGAAAGGCAAACCGGTTCTTAGAAGGTTCACCAGTGGAACCAGATTTGAACCAGCACCCGGGTCTTTCTGGTGGAAAGGGGGCATTTACATACCACATACGTCCAGAAATTTTACACACATTTAATAAGAGTACATCAGACACCTGTTTTACACACACACACACACACACACACACACACACACACACCTGGTGGTGGATAACACTGCAGCAGGCGAAGCAGTTTGACTGACAGCCATGGAGCTGCAACAAAATAATATGTGTAGTCCTGCAGGTCTGTAGATGCTGATGTGACAATCTGAGAAGGAAAGAAGAAATAAGAAGAAAAAAGATAAAAACAAATCAATACGATTGAAACGGATCCAAACCTCCAAAATCACCGACATCTGATGTACTAAATTCTCTTAGTTCTCAGTTTATCTGCTCAACAGAGAGAAAATATAAAGCAGCATGATATAACTTCCTAGATTACGGAATTCAATTAGCAGATATGATTCAAACAGCAGGTTTTTCCCAGTGCTTGTTATGAAACCTCACCTATACTATACACACCTCACTATAGCCATTTTATCTCAGTATAGCCAGATTGGTGTGAACATTAAAAATAGCATTTATGGGAAAATTTATTTCAAATCACACTATTTACAAACTAAATCTGTTAGGAACTACATCTCATGTTTAACCTTTATGCAAGAAGAAACATGCCTTGGGTATAAATCATTTTTTTCACTTACATGCTTAAAAATGTCATTACTGTAAGTGTATGTGATGAATCTGGTGTCTTACCCTGCTGAGTCTGGCCACAGCCAAAGACACGGCGGTCTTAAAGTCGTCTGGGTTCTTCTGAGCCAGAGTGATGATGAGGCTTGTCGCTGCTGTCACCACTCCCTGGGAAAAGTACATTAACCTCATTAACTCTAATGTCTAATCTCGTCCTGTTACTCCCCAGACAGAAGAGTGTCTGTTGGACAAAATTAAGTACAACTGTCAAAATGGAAAAATGAAAAGGAAGTTGTGTGCAGTTTGTATTATAGTTCTGACAGAACCAGTGTATTGGTCACTATATCACAAGATGAGAGCCGTGTTGTAGAAGAGAGACATCACTAGGGCTGTAGCTATCGAATATTTTAGTAATCGAGTATTCTACTGAAAATTTCATTGATTAATCAAGTAATCGAATTAAAGACAATATTAAATATACAAGAGAAAATAAGACGGATCTCTTAAAATGAACAACTAATTTTTTTCCTTTTTTAGAAAAATGAACTTTTATTTTTTTAATGCATACAACAACATTTTCTATTGAAAATAAACATTTAAATATTACCCATTGTTTCTCTGTCTGTATTTGTACTGTGAACAATGACAAAGTTGACTGAGAAGAATTAAGTACATTTAAGTGCCATACATTCTGGGCTTTAAACAAACCCTTTTCTGAGATGCAAAAACAAAAAAATAAATTGCTTTCAAATTACATTTTTTAATGCATCAAAACTAAGGCATACATTAAAATAAATAATAATAATAAAAATACTGCCTTTAAGTCATGCAACTTAACTTTCAGAACTAAAAGATTCAAAATCTACAGCTCAGCCATAACATAAGCCTTTACTGTCTTCTTGAAATGCTTTGTCGTGTTTAAGAGGCAAAAAACATGGACAGGAACTTGGAACCATGCATGGTTTCACACAGAGTGCTTTAAGCATATATATATTAATCAGAATATAAAAGTCCCTCTCAACGTGTGTGTGCTTTAAAAGTCTTTAAAGGAGCATGTGATTGCAATGAAGAAAGCCCGTGCCCTCAAGTCAAAAGACCGCTAACTCCTCGCGTCTCCTTCCGCTTTGACGTAAGCACGTTATCACACACACACACAAATACACGCACAAAATAATTGCACAAGAACGTGAGCTTTAAAATGAATTAAAAGAGGCTTCGAGGCAGAGGAATTTGCCTCGATAAATTTTTGTAATCGATTTACTCGATTACTCGTTACTCGTTTCAGCCACAGACATCACCAACAACCTCCGCAGGTCAGGGTGAAGGTTTCACCATCCATCATTCTAAGAAGACTTTGTGAGCAGAAATATCGAGGCCACATCACAAGGTACAAACCTCTCATCAGCAGTAAGAATCAAAAGACAAGACTGGAATTCACAAAGAAGTAGAAGGTTTTAGACTGGACAAGTCAATCAGCAGACCTGAACCCAACTGTGCAGCATTTCACCTCCTGAAGAGTAGACTGAAAGGAGAAACCCCCTGAAACACGCAACTACTGATAGTAACTATGCAACCTGAAAAAGCGTCACAGATACAATTTACACACCAGGAAATAAAAGCTGAATCCCAAACTCAACTCATATCCATCTTTCGATCTCAAACCCAAATGTCTTCTGTGTAGCACAAACAAAAAACAAAAAAGAAATAAAAATAAAAATACAGTTTTGGGTTTCAAAATGTTCCGAGGAAACTGTCTATAGTGTGATGGTCAGACATCCAAATGTTGGTCATATAGCGAACCAGCATTCATATGCAAATAAAAAAAAAAAAAAAGATAATATGAAAGATTATTCTCTGTATAATTCTATGTACTTCATTAACTTGTCCTAACAATATCTTAAAATCACAACTCACTATGATGTAGCCATATCCTCATTAAATAACAACAGAATTCTAAATGATGAACATAAATATACAGACTATGAATATAATACTGCAGTGCATGAAGCATTACAGATGCTTGTGTGAAACCTCTCCCTTAACTTTAAATAAGAAGGGAAGTATAATAGATGTTGAACCAGGGGCGTAGATTACGCGGGGGACATGTCCCCCGCACTTTTTATAAAAAGTAAAGAGTTGTGTTCACCACATGTTGAGGTTTTAATGGAGCAATGTATATAAATGCAGAGTGATTTAAAATTCAAAGAGACAAGAAAGTTTAAGATAGTCTATACATGACGTTCACGGCAATCAGTCACTCACTTGTCACGTCATCATCACGCGCCCCCAGTACTGTCGCTCGAGTCGCACCATTTACAATTAGCAAGTTTTAATTTAAAGTATTATAAGGAAAAATAGATGCTTTGACAAACTCTTTTATAACGTCTTTTGTTTTAACAAGTGTGTTATCAAAACCCTTCAAATAAGAATAAAGATAATGTTGAACTGAGATTTTACAGCATATTTAACTCTGCCAATTCTACATAATATCAAGTATGTGTCACTGTATGTACACGACAGAGGCAAGGACGACGAATGGTGACATTAAATATGACATTTTAATAATACTTAATAATAAAAAAATCATGATTAAAAATAAAACCTGTCATTTACACAAGGGTTAACTGAAAAAAAAAACAGATAACACTAGACATTTCGTCCCCCCCACTTTTTAAATGATGGCTACGCCCCTGTGTTGAACACAGAGAATACACCAGAGTAGGGCTGTAACACAATTTGGTGTATAGTTACAGCCCTTTTACTAATAAACATTACAATGATGTACACATGGGAAATGACTGAGATATGCAAAGGTGTATAAAATCTATAAAAACACAAAAGTACCAGGTGCTGATCATTGAGAAGGTGTACAACACGTGACGTCCACTCGCCCATGGGGATCAGATCCGGGGACGTCCGGTTGAGCCGCAACAAACACAGAGCTGCACTCTGCTTCACACTGTCCATTGTGTCTCTGCAAACAATTGTTGAAATATATAATTACGTTGTATGTTCTATAAAAGATCATTACATAAGCATTTAGTTTCTTTCATTTCCACTTAAATTCAATTAAAAGTGTTCTCGATCTTCTGAGGACTCGTCAGTGGTAGATAATTTACAGCTTCTGTTTCTGTGAGCTGGACTGACGTGAGGTTATAGCACAATGAAAACCTCCATGCCTTATTAGTGTTGAGTCACTGATGTTACTGTATATATACACAGAACAGTTTCTTGCACTAGGTTGGTGTCTCACCCAGCCACCAGGATGCGTGGCACCTCTGAAGCGAACGCCTCGGCCATCTCTCGGCTGCCCACGTTGGCGATGCAGTGCAGTGCCAGGTTCATGAAGGTGGGGTTCCTGCTGCTCAGGTCATTCTTTATGGCATTGTTGATGAGGCGGATCAGATCGCTGTTGCTGTTCACCAGCACTGAGATGAACAGGTAGCCCTGAAACACCACGGCGCAGAAACCACACAGGAAAGAATCAGCCTGTAATTTGCTGTCATGACAAATTATACTGCTTACACAAAATAACTTTTCTAATGAAGACATTTTGTATTTAAGCCTTTATGAAGCCTTTAATATTCAAACTTTTAGCATAATCTTGACAGAATGGTAGTTTTTCATGGTTTCGTTTGTCTGCGCAACAGACAAGTAGGTGGAGCTGAATCTGATCTGATTCCTCCTATAAGCCCAACTCTAACCTCTAACCCTAACACTGTACACCACATAATAAACACTGCTATCCAGCCTGGGTAGCACACTGGGTTCTCATTCCCTTTGACTTTTGGCAGCTGGATCAGGTCCAATTTTTTCAAGGGGTACTTGGGAGATTTTCTTGCCATTACACATTCAATATAGGAGGCATGAGTGTGTAGAGTATACACACACACCAGCTCATTCGAACTAAGGGTGTCCTGAGAGAGAGAGGAGGAAAAGAAAGACATTTATGGGGTGATTGGAGATGTGGAATTAGGGGGATTGGATGTGACTGGAAATCACAATCACAGTTATTAAAGTTATTATAAAGTTTTAGTAGTTTTGTTGATGGGCCACTTGAAACAGACAAGTTTATTCCAAAACTCACTACCTCAAAAACAAGTAGGACTAATAACAACAAAAAGTAATGATGTATAGACAAGTAAATAAAAGGCTGAATAGTTGAAGAGACAAATTATTTTCATATTTGGTGGGATTGTATCTCTGGGCTTTAACAGAACAAAGCAAGTACTGTTTTGAATTCTGTTTTGTTCACAAACTGTGTGTCACTGCAAGTAGTATAAAAAGTAATTAAATATGAAAGCAATTAATAATTAAATATTATCTGCATAAAATCGTTCCCCTGCTACTCACTAACAATGCTGATGTTTTTATTTCCCTTCTGTAATGCAGAGAAGAAGATAAGTTTAGCATATCACTACATCCTTAAAGCCCTACAGCCCTACAGTAATAAATTGTGTGTCGTTACACCTGTAGGGCCACGGCCATGTCCACGCCTCATTTATGTCCCCTTTAAACATGTATTCACATTGTCATAACATGCACGTTGGGTGAATGCTAAAGTAAACACCACAACCTGGAGACCATGGATGTTTCTCCTGTAGAACTTACTATCTGTTTCTCAGTGTATCTGTTGGAGCTGAGAAGGTTCACTGCCTCCATGTGGCCGAAGTCGATGTCATGACCCAACAGGAAAATAAACAGCAGCTTACACACATATTTCTTCTTACTGTAGCCATCCAGAGCTTTATCTCCTAAAAACACACAAAAACCATATGAATGTTAATGTGAGCTGAACCCGATGTTAAGTTCACATTATCCAGCTATCCAGGTACACATGCACGCACACACCTTTAAATTTGGAGCGGATGTTGGCCAACTCTTTGTTTATTCTCTTGATCTCAGCCTCCTTACTTTTACCTGGAAATACAGATCACAGTTAGGATGAAGAGTAAAAGCCTCACCCTTTTTCCTCCACACACAGAGCAATACGGATAATAATAATGCAGTAATATCCTCTTTTTTTTTTTTTTTTTTGGGGAGGCGGGGGGCTATAGCAATCCACACTTCCTGTTTTACTTTGTTTTGCAATCCCATCACTTTAGTTCCTTGATCTGGTAGACTTTATAGTAGTGCTTTATATTCTGGGGTCATAATATTTATTATACTCAGGAACACATTGTGTGTTTGTTACACAGTGATTTAGAAATGAATTATTTTCAGAGGAGCACAACAGAGACACTGAACAGCTCTGAACTTGAGTCGATGTGAGTTTACAATCATTTAAAGCAGGAACACAGCAACACCAGAAACAATAAAGTCCACCCTGAAAGTGTAGGATAATTATCTGAACAGCAAATGTAACAATATTACAAGCTGACTTTTTAGTTTAAACTTCTTGGTCTGTTTTCACTTTAAATGTCCCCATGATGTTGCTTGACTAATTACACGTGCTTGGTTTCACTGAGAGTGATGCGGCGGGGCTTTATTCTGTCCAGCTCTTTCCCCTGCTCGTCTGTACACTCTTCTCTAACACAACCGATTTCTACACTTCCACCAGCTTCTACCAACTTCCACAAAATGCCACAAAAACCTCGTCTTCTTGTTTATGTTTGATGAATATTTGTCTTCTATTAAAGCCAATTTGTAAATCGTCAATTTTTTTCCTTACTTATACAAATTATCTGGACAATATATACAGTGAGGAAAATAAGTATTTGAACACCCTGCTATTTTGCAAGTTCTCCCACTTAGAAATCATGGAGGGGTCTGAAATTGTCATCGTAGGTGCATGTCCACTGTGAGAGACATAATCTAAAAAAAAATCCAGAAATCACAGTATATGGTTTTTTAACTATTTATTTGTATGATACAGCTGCAAATAAGTATTTGAACACCTGTCTATCAGCTAGAATTCTGACAACCAAAGACCTGTTAGTCTGCCTTTAAAATGTCCACCTCCACTCCATTTATTATCCTAAATTAGATGCACCTGTTTGAGGTCTTTATCTGCATAAAGACATCTGTCCACCCCATACAATCAGTAAGAATCCAACTACTAACATGGCCAAGACCAAAGAGCTGTCCAAAGACACTAGAGACAAAATTGTACACCTCCACAAGGCTGGAAAGGGCTACGGGGAAATTGCCAAGCAGCTTGGTGAAAAAAGGTCCACTGTTGGAGCAATCATTAGAAAATGGAAGAAGCTAAACATGACTGTCAATCTCCCTCGGACTGGGGCTCCATGCAAGATCTCACCTCACGGGGTCTCAATGATCCTAAGAAAGGTGAGAAATCAGCCCAGAACTACACGGGAGGAGCTGGTCAATGACCTGAAAAGAGCTGGGAACACCGTTTCCAAGGTTACTGTTGGTAATACACTAAGACGTCATGGTTTGCAATCATGCATGGTTCCCCTGCTTAAACCAGCACATATCCAGGCCCATCTTAAGTTTGCCAATGACCATTTGGATGATCCAGAGGAGTCATGGGAGAGTCATATGGTCAGATGAGACCAAAATAGAACTTTTTGGTCATAATTCCACTAAACGTGTTTGGAGGAAGGAGAATAATGAGTACCATCCCAAGAACACCATCCCTACTGTAAAGCATGGGGGTGGTAGCATCATGCTTTGGGGGTGTTTTTCTGCACATGGGACAGGGCGACTGCACTGTATTAAGGAGAGGATGACCGGGGCCATGTATTGCGAGATTTTGGGGAACAACCTCCTTCCCTAGTTAGAGCATTGAAGATGGGTCGAGGCTGGGTCTTCCAACATGACAATGACCCGAAGCACACAGCCAGGATAACCAAGGAGTGGCTCTGTAAGAAGCATATCAAGGTTCTGGCATGGCCTAGCCAGTCTCCAGACCTAAACCCAATAGAGAATCTTTGGAGGGAGCTCAAACTCCGTGTTTCTCAGCGACAGGCCAGAAATCTGACTGATCTAGAGAAGATCTGTGTCGAGGAGTGGGCCAAAATCCCTCCTGCAGTGTGTGCAAACCTGGTGAAAAACTACAGGAAACTTTTGAAGTCTGTAATTGCAAACAAAGGCTACTGTACCAAATATTAACATTGATTTTCTCAGGTGTTCAAATACTTATTTGCAGCTGTATCATACAAATAAATAGTTAAAAAATCATACATTGTGATTTCTGTTTTTTTTTTATTTTTTAGATTATGTCTCTCACAGTGGACATGCACCTACGATGACAATTTCAGACCCCTCCATGATTTCTAAGTGGGAGAACTTGCAAAATAGCAGGGTGTTCAAATACTTATTTTCCTCACTGTAGAACATGATTAAAGACAATGAATTAAGTGAAAGTGGCTGACAAAACCTCTTTGGAAAACAGACCGCTTTATTGTGGATGAACCTCCAGTCAGTCGCTTTAAAGGTGCCACTCACTCCAGGGGGCAGAGCTTTGAGAATCACTCACACATCAAACTCACACAGTGTTAAGTGTTAATCTGGGGCCTGTTGCACAAAAGTAGAATTAAGACATCCAGGATAAATGACTGAGCTGAGCTCAATGAATCCAAAACAAGTGCATCCGGGCTTAATTGGTTGCACAAAGACCAAGCCAGGATGAGCAGACACGGATTCATCAAGCCAGGTGAAACCAATCCTGGATATGTGCGCGCTCACGGCTCACTCAAACAGACCCGGCACCGATCACAGATTCACCATGGCAACTAGAGCGGCGTACTTATTCCCGTCGGAGGCACAAATCCTCATGGAGGCATACGAGGAGGTAAAAGACATTATTAAGAAGAAAGGCAACACCGCCACAGTGATAAAGCAAAGAGAAAAAGTGTGGCAAAGTATTGCAGACCGCCTGAATGCGTAAGTAGTGCACAATTACACACTCACCGCTCCGCTAAAAACATCACAATTACAATCTAAATAGTTAATTCACATCTCCAAAAACGCAGTTGTACTCTGATTATGAAATAGTTGAATTTTTAATTGAAATGGACTGCAGATATGAGTGAAATTGTGTACAGTAACTCCATCACACTGTATAAGGCTTTGATAAATTATGAAAGCCTTACATTATTACTACGCTCACTAGTACGGTTTAATCTTAGCCGTTGTACTCTGCTTCTTATGTTGTCCACCGATTTTTCTGTGTTCTCCTGCTTTTATTAATGTAAAGCTGCTTTGAAACAATGAAACAACTGTGAAAAGTGCTATATAAATAAAATAAAATTGAATTGAATAAATAGATGAGCTAATAATAATCACTTTAATTTATATAGCGCCATTCAAAGGACCCAAGGTCGCTTGCTCACTGACTCCATTGAATGTTCTTGTGTGATAAAGAAAGTGTCTCTTTTCGTGTGTGTGTGTGTGTGTGTGTGTGTGTGTGGTGTGTGATGTAGATTAAACATGACCGGGCCAAAACGGTCCACTTTTTACATCATGGCTGTGTCAAGAATATCACTGTGTTTATGAGGTAGTAATGATGAGATTTTGTGTTGACAGGTGAACTCTCTGGTGTGTTGCTGGGAGACGGGGTGTATGGCTTTTCTCCTGACACCTTTCACAGACCCCCAGGAAGCACAGCAGGCCTACAACCATGCCCATGCCAGGACCAGGGCCAGAGATGAAATGACCTTTGGCCTCCTGAAGGCACGCTTTCACTGCCTTCACAAATTAAGGGTCAGCCCTGTGAGGGCATGTGACATTACTGTGGCTTGTGCTGTTCTCCACAATGTGGCCTGCCTGAGGAAGGAGAGGGCCCCCAGAGTGCCACCAGCCATGGACTGGGACAATCCGGCAATCTTCCCTGATGACGACAGTGGTCGGCTGCTGAGGGACCAATATGTGTTGAATTATTTTAGTTAGAATGTGTGCTTTCAATTTTGGTTAAATATGTCCTGCGGTGGCAGAGGAATTTGGGGGGTTTTGTTTTATATATATATATATATATATATATATATATATATATATATATATATATATATATATATATATTTAAATTGATTTGGGCCTCTTATGATGTTTGTGCTGTATACTGTATACTGAGGGAGGCTACTGCATCCATTCATTTGTCTGTTCAGTTGCTGTGTATGGATTTGTCCTGCATTTATTTCAGTGTGCAGACATACGGGGTGTGTTATATACAGACCTTTTTGAATGTGTATTTATCCTTTTGTATCCTGTGTGACTTCAGTTTCGAAAGGAGCTGATAGTTTACCTGCTTTGTTTTATCCTTATTCAATAAAGGAACATAATGTTACACTTTGTGTTTTTATATTTATATGGAATGTGTATTTTATATAACAGTATTAGGGCCACACTAAGGAAGAAGGAAAAAGTCATAAATTTATGAGGCTGGTTCTTTCTGCGGAAAAGATGCATATTCTTTTTACAGTCCTGATACTTATGACAATGTGCTGATGTGCCAACAGATTAAGTATGTCCTTGTTTGTGAAACCATACTGAAATGCCCCAAAGCTGTCATTTTAACAACTGTCCTCCTCTAAAACGACGGGTTACAATATTATTAAAGACTTCATTCTCAAAGTCTGTGAATTTTCTTTTTTTTTCCTCCGTGGCCCTAATATTCTATCATTTTATATATAGCCTTACAGTCTATGGGAAACTGTAAATTATGTAATGATAGCAACATCATCTATTTATCCAAAATGATTGAAATTAATGATCACAAATGTTTAAATCAGTGGTCTTCACTATTTTTTTCATGTGAGCCACACTGATAGGACAAAGTCAATAGGAGAGCCACTTTGACTGCAAAGTATGCCAAGTTATTCAGTCTTCGAGTTGCAGATGATGCATGCTCCCCATCAGTTACCTCTTTTGTCACGGTCACATTGCTTTGTTGCTGTTCATTTTGTGCGCGGGATTGTTTGATAAGAAATCGATCCCTTTTTTAGTCCGTGTGTACAGTAAACACAAGTTGTTAACTAGCATGAAACACAAACTAGCTTCTGGCAGGCCGCCACAAACTGGCTATTGCGCAGAACGCAGCGAGTCAGTGACGAGTCAAATAATATATATAAATATACATTATTATTTGTAATAGAGCACATTCGTTTTTCTATGCTTCCCTGGTTGTTTTTAATGTTATTTAAATGAAAAATAAATTTGAACCATATGATCATATCATCGTATTATTTACTGCCATGCGAGCCGCATATTAAAGCTTGGCGAGCCGCAGGAGGCTCGCGAGCCGCGCAATGAGTAACACTGGTTTAAATAATGACAGTGGGTCTAGTTATATGTGATAACAATGTATAGTGGGCAGTGGAACTATTGGTTTTCGTTTGTGGTGACTGCTGACTGACATAAGGGATGAGATTAAATAGATCACGCAAACATTTGCTTTTGTTTCATGACTTATGATAAACATTAATATGCTGTTTTGAAATATACAAAATGCTTTATTTAAGTTAATTATAAAATTCCAGTGATTTAAAAAAACTACTATGAGTTAGTAAGGAAACAGTGAAGTGGTACAGAAAAGCAAGTGTTGGGTTTTTGTAGGATTATTATTCTGGGCTGTGGACTGTAATTAAAAGTAAACAAACAAAAACAAAACAAAACTTTTCTTCCAATAACAAAGAAAAAGACTGAAAATAAAGTGACTCGGTGTTCAGACTGCCACACCTATCTGGTCCACCGCACACACGTGTGTGTACATTTCTACATAAAGTTGTGAGTGTGTGTCTGTGAGTGTGTGTATGTGTTTGTGTGAGTGTGTATGTGTTTGTGTGAGTGTGTGTGCATGTGAGTGTGTATGTGTGTACATTTCTACATAAAGTTGTGTATGTGTGTGAGTGTGTGTGTGTACATTTCTACATAAAGTGTTGTGTGAGTGAGTGAGAGAGTGAGAGAGAGAGAGAGAGTGAGTGTGTGTATATGTGTGTACATTTCTACATAAAATACACTGTTTAGCATTGACGCTAACGCCAAGTTCACTTTGTGTAGCTGTAGCTGTTGTTAGCATGTTAGCACTTACAGTTCCGGATGTCAGAGATGAAAACAGCGAGCCCGCGCATCCCGTCTCCTTTTGAAACCGCCGGCATGTTTCTTAATTATTTAGCAGTGTGTTTTGGAAGACAAGCAGGACAGTCAGGCTAGTTTAGGTTAGCTCGGGCTGGCGATGTTCTTCTTCTACCACATTTCCGGTGTCATGCTGAGATCCTGTTGCTGGCGCAGTATGGGGCCCACAGGGGGCGCTGTTACACCACAATACAGGATGTCATCATGAAGTATAACACGACATGTAGCACCAGCAGGGCTTCTCTGGGGGAACAAACGTCCTCTGGGGGACATATTTCTCCTGTGATTAGGAGATCCGACCTAATGTGTGGCAGAGAAGTTTTTTTTATAGGAGCAATTATTCCTTACACATACCTTTGTGCTCACACACACACACACTCACTCTCACACACTCACACACACACACACACACAAACACACACACATAGCTTATGTACATCTCTTAAGATTTCAAAGCAGCATTCTCTATACAACACATCAGAGCCAGAATATCTGTCTGGTTTCTGAGCCAATCTGTATCAATGCTCAGTGATTTTTAACGCAGTGATGGAACACATTGGTGAGCTCTGTCTCTCTTAACATGAATGTACTGTAGTTATCATGACTGTTGTCATTATCTGCATCTCAATTTGAAAGCTATGCCCTTGCACTGAAAAATATTTACTAAATCCAGAAGGCTGGACATAAAAGTGATGGTTTTGTAAGTGTGCAGGTGACAGAGATAAAAATTGTAACAACGGTAGTGTGAGGTATCAGGACAGTGAAAAAGACTAAAATAACACATACACTCTTCATTTAAATGTAGCTTGTTCACTAACACTGGTGATGTCACTCTACTTGAGGCATCACTTAAACTGGTTTATAAGCCACACAACCAAAATACAATTCATTTGTCATAAGGAAACTGTTGTGAGAGACTTCAGATATCAAAATAACAACACTATTTACAACAATAATAGTAAATTTTTTAGTAAATAATTGTAAATGTAATTAAATGTTTAGATTCTTTCCCAATCCTGCCTTGATGCCCAATGACACCTGAGATAGGCACAGGCTCCCCGTGACCCGAGGTAGTTCGGATAAGCGGTAGAAGATGAATGAATGAAAGATTCTTTCCCATGCACTAAATCTAAACTACTCCAAACCATGTTCATGTTATGGTTTGATTAGTACAAGGTAGAACATTTTTGCTATAATTCTAAAAGATACATTTGGTTCAAAAAGAAGACACCTTATCACCCAAAGAACACTACACTCACGGTGAAGCATGATGGTGGCAGCATCATGCAAGGGGGGTGCTTCTCTTCAGCTGGGGCTGGGGCTCTAGACAAGATAGAATGAAATCATGGATCTCCAAATACCAATTTATTTTGGCACAATAAATGTAGGTCTGTGTTATCAAATGCAGATGGAGAAACATGTAATCATCTGGCACAATCATATTTGAATCTTATTTTGGTTAAACTCCAGACATGTGCCTCAAACTCATATTTGTAGTCACCTCTTACAGACACAGGTGCTGTCATCCACTGAGCACAGGTCACATTTCCAGTACCCTCATCTACCCTCCTCTGTCTCAAAGAGTAATGGGAGATGAACTCTGCAATTGCACCTCTGCAGTCTGCTCTAAGAAAAGCTGCTTTTATCTCAGCTTCAAATTCCCACCACTCCTTTGATTTTCTGGCACAAACTAAGACCTGGATATCCCTACAAAACACAGCTACAATGGCTGATCTTTCCTCTGCCTATGCTTTCTCTCACTTACCATGAGAAACAGGTAGGAGTGGTGGTACAGGTTTGCTGTTGTCACAGAGATGGTGTTTTACACCTCTCCCCTTGTCTTATCTAGCCATCTCTGCATTTGAATTCCATGCAGTTTCAGTTACCTCTCTAATCACCCTCTTCTTCATCATCATCAACAACGTTCCTCCTGGTTCCATAAGAGATTTCCAGAAAGAAATGGACTCTCTCTGGACTCTCCTCTGTGCTTTCTCTTCTGACAACACCCCTCTGACAGTTCTTGGTGATGTCAACATCTGACATGATCTCAACATCATCTTGCCTTCTGACTCTTCTGAATTCCTTCTCCTAACATTCAGCAGCTGCCCACACATAAGAAGGAAATGTCCTGGATCTGGTTTTCACCCACCCTAACCCCCAGATACAGACATGAGTGCTTTCCCACTTCACATCTCTGATCATCACCTGGTATCCTTTTGATCATCACTGTGCATATCGTACCTAAAACCTCCTTCCAACAACTGTCTCTTCTCTGTTTAAAACCTCCACTCCATCTCCCCTTCTTCTGTAGCTTCCTGCATTTTCTTTTTTCTTTTCCTGGCCCTGTTCCTTTTCCTCCCTAGCCTATCGCCTCTCTTTCCTCAACCAATGACCTTCTCTGCCCTCTGTCCACTAAACCCAAGAATACTTCTTTTCCTGCTCCTTGGCGGTCAGACGAGTTACATTTACATTTTCAGCATTTGGCTGATGCCCTTATCCAGAGCGACTTACATTATCTCATGTTTATACAACCTGGGACCTGGGATCAAACTCACAACCTTCCGATTTGGTAGCCTCTTACCATGGTGACAAGCTTTGTGACAAGACAATTCTCTTTAGACATGACTTCTTTCAAGATTGCCTTTTATAAGAAAAAGCTTGAAGCTTCTGCACAAGATCCTTCTAAGCTCCACAACATCTTCTCTTCACTATTTAACCCCCCGGCTCCACCTGCTTTATCCTCCCTGAATACTTAAGACTTTGTCTCCTTTTACAATGTGAAGATTGAGAAAATCTGCCAGACCTTCACTTCTGCCCCAACTATGCCAGGAGTACCCTACTCCTTCATTGTCATATTTTGCAACCACAGAAGAGATTCTAAAAGTCAACCAGTCTTGCAATCCTACTACCTGCCCACTGGATCCACTTTTTCCACTATGCACTAGACCATCTCACAACAGCTTTAACTACAGACCTGTATCACTATTTTCTTTCTGTCTGTCTAGCTCTCACAGAACAACCTCCAAGGTCCTGACCAGTCTGGCTTCAAAGCGGCACATGGTCGTCACTGAGAAACTACATGCTGTAAGATCAGCCAAGCTTTATCTGCCCTCATTCTCCTGGACAATTCAGCAGCATTTGACACAGTGAACCACACGATTCTCTTGTCCACTGTCCGGAGTCTTTGAATTCATGAAGCAGCAGGGGAACTGTTTGCTTCCTTCCTGAAAGGTTGCTCATATCAGGTAACATTGTTATCTTTAGGTTACGTCCCTAAATCCTTCAAGTTGGCAGTTATTAAGCCCCTCATTAAGAAACCTAATTTAGATCCTAATGATCTATCAAATTACAGACCTATTTCACACATTTTGTTTATGTCTAAAATACTAGATAAGGTTGTATGTGTTCAACTGTGCACTTCTTACAGGAGAACAATATCTTTGAAGAGTTTCAGTCAGGTTTCAGGCCCCATCATAGCACAGAAACTGCACTTGTTAAACTTACAAATGACTTGTTCTTAGCTTCAAACAAAGACTGCATGTCACTATTAGTTCTACTTGATCTTAGTGCATCATTCGACACTATAGATCACAACATTCTCCTAGATCGCTTACAAAATTACACAGGTAATCAGGGACAGGCTTTAAGTTGGTTTAGATCCTACCAGATGGTTTATGATCCTATCAGCTCATTCTATTTTGTAGAATTAAATGGTGAATGCTCCAGTTTATTGCCAGTTAATTATGGGGTCCCTCAAGAATCAGTTTTACGACCTCTGCTTTTCTCAATATACATGCTTCCCTTAGGGATCATCATTAGGAGCCATGGGATTAGTTTCCACATTTATGCTGAGGATACCAGTTATATATCTCATCAAAACCAGACGAAATAGCTAAATTGTCCAAATTAACTTTAAAGAGTTAAAGAGATAAAAGATTGGATGACTTGTAATTTTCTGTTGTTAAACTCTGATAAGACAGAAATATTACTTATCAGTCCAAAAACCAGTACACAGAAGCTCTCACACTTCCATTTAGAGGGATGTACTGTAACTACTAGTTCAACAGTGAAAGATCTGGGAGTTATATTAGACAGCAACTTGTCTTTTGAAAATCATATTGCCCAAATTACAAAAACAGCCTTCTTCCACCTTAGAAATATTGCCAAGCTACGAAACATCCTGTCTTTATCTGATGCTGAAACGCTAGTTCATGCATTCATGACCTCTGCCATGGAGTATTGTAATGCATTACCAGGTCCTGCATCTTTAATAAATAGGCTACCATTAGTCTAGAATGCGGCTGCCAGAGTTTTTACCAGGACTAGTCTTCTTGATAGTGTTCGGGGCTCAGACACACTTTCCCAGTTTAAATGTAGATTAAAGACATATCTCTTTAGTCAGGCATACACTTACTTCTTCCCATAATCTTGTGCTCTAATACATCTGATCACATGCACATTATCATCTAGTGCTTGCTAATATTATGAACAGCATCTATGTTAATCCCTCTCCACTTCTTCTCTCTTTCTACCCATCCTGAGGAATCCAGAAACTGTACCAGCTCCGATTGTCTTCCGTGCCATGAAGATTTTGGACCTCCACTGAGATGAGGCAGACTTTGTGAGGATCCTGAGCCATCTAGAGATTTACCAGCTCCAGTTGGACTCTGCTAAACTGAAGAGGAGATGCAACTCCATGTGGTCTTTGAGGACAACAACCTCCTCATCAATACAACATTTGTCAGACTGTATATTTATAATCACACCCTCCAGTGTCACACAAATGAGGATGGGTTCCCCTTTGAGTCTGGTTCCTCTCAAGGTTTCTTCCTGTACCATCTAAGGGAGTTTTTCCTTGCCACAGTCAGCTGAGTCACCTCTGACTTGCTCATTGGGGGATAAATACAATCACATTTAAATATATCTAATATTAATCTTGAACTTTTGTATTATATTAATCTGTATATTATTTTTTACATTAACCTTTTGTTTTATGTTTATGTTCTGTAAAGCTGCTTTGAGACAATGTCAATTGTTAAAAGCACTATAGAAATAAATTTGAATTGAATTGAAACCCCCGAGGCATGGGGAGAACATGCAAACTCCACACACACAAGGTGGGGGCGGGAATCGATCCCCTAACCCTGGAGGTGTGAGGCGAACGTGCTAACCACTAAGCCACCGTGCCCCATGGTAGGTTGGTTGGCATCTCTGGAAAATTGTCCATGGTGTGTGATTGCGTGAGTGAATGAGAGTGTGTGTGCCCTGCGATGGGTTGGCACTCCGTCCAGGGTGTATCCTGCCTTGATGCCCAATGACGCCTGAGATAGGCACAGGCTCCCCGTGACCCGAAGTAGTTCGGATAAGCGGTAGAAAATGAATGAATGAATGAATGAATTGAATTGAATTGAACATGGAGGCGATCAACATCTGCATCATGCAGCCTCTTCACTTGTGTCCCAAAATGGTTAGTACATGGTCCTTTTCTTTTCTCCTTCTATATTCACTCTCTTTGCAAAGTTAAATCCTCACATGGCTTCTCTGCTTCCCTCTTTTAGATACCAGGGCTTTTGCTTGGATCTCAGCATGTCTGGCAGACATATCATAAAGGATGTTTGTTGGATTAAAACCTGAATGCTGTTCATGCCAGGTAATTCATCCCAAAGTCAAGATATTGTGATATCCCCGCACAACTGTCTGATCAACACTTCAGGAATTGCTCACAATCTTGGAGTGTCCTGTACAACATCAAAACGCATGAACGCAATTCAGCTTCCAAAATGCAGCTGCACGACTTGTTTTCAACCTGCCTAAGTTCTGGCATACCTCCCCGCTGCTGCGCTCCCTCCACTGGCTTCCGGTAGCTGTATGCATAAGATTCAAAACACTGATGCTTGCTTACAAAGCTAAAAATGGATGAGCATCCTCTTAGCTCAAAGTTCTTATCCCTCGCTATTAGCACCATGCTTCCACCAATCTACTAGAACTGCTTGACTGGTCCCACCATATCCAAGGGTACAAGGTAAGTATACTTTAATACTCTTTTTTGTTCTGACTTGTGGAATAGGTTGTTCTGAGGTTGTGGAATAAATTTCCCTAGATGTCACCTAGTGTCACTGGCTATCTTCAAATACCTACCTCTTCTTGAAACACTTATCACTTAGTTTTCCCTGTTTGTTTTATGTATTTTATAAAAGAAAAATTGTACTACAATTCCTCCCAAAATATTTTTAGGCTGATGGTAATTTTTGGTGGTAATTAAAGTCTTTACCCTAGTGAAACAGTGGTGATGTATTTGTTACAATACAATACTATAAAAATACCGACCCAAAAAGCAAATCCCACTCAGTTTGTTCAGATCAACAGTTTGAAATGGATCAGTGCTTTCAAGAAGCTACACTTTTATCCATAGAGATTTTAGTTTTGCTTTTGCACAGGGAAATTTAAAAAAAAAAAAAAAATCAGATTCCTCTGTAGCCCCCACTACAATCATTCAAACACCCAGTTGGAATTTTGTGACTGTAAAGGCCACAGAATATTATATTGACTTTGACATATGCCTATGACAGATCATTTTCATTCCCATCAAAACATGGTGAATGGCAGCGTTGTCCTGGAAGAGACCACTCCCATCAGTATGGGAATGTTTCATCATAGGATAAATGTGATGAGACAGAAGAATTTATATGGATTTGCACCGACCCTTCCCTCTGAGGAAACAAATAAACACACACTCAACCAGTAAAATATTTCCAGAGCATAACAGACCCAGCCTGTCATCCGAGGTTACGTCTAGCAACAGAGTAACTCATTCACTTTAAACATTTTCATCCTTATTCATTCATTTTAAAATGAACAAGTGCATACAAACACTTCAGTCTTGAATTTGATGTGCTTGACAGCATCTAGCTCTTTTGGCTGGTTTTACTGAGTCACTGCCACTCATTGTGCCGTGTACCACTCCTTTTTGTCAAACACCTCAATCGTCACATGGTAAAAGGGGCACAGCTATCAGCTTCTGATAGGCCAGACATGTGTTGGTCTAGCTTGTCTCTAAAACTGGTCAAGAGAGAGGTTAACTTCCTTGTGCAGTATGTGCTTTGTTGCCTTTCATTACAATTCTAAATATTATAATATTGTCAATAAATACACCTCAGAACTCGAGTAGAGGATCCAAAACCATGACAGATATGTTAAATGGCAGGTTACAGACATTTGGCTGGACAACTAGCTGTTTGGCATAATGGGGCATTTTTAAAATCTGGATAACAAATCAGCATTCATATACAGGAATTAAAACTTTGAGAATAATTTAAGAAATTTGAAGACCTGTCATTTGAGTTTTGATTCAGATTTTCAAAAACAATCACATAGTAATCTTTTATTTTTTTTTAACTGTAAACCCCATACGTAAAATCATAAAAATGTGTTGAAGGGAGTTGAAGGGAAGGATTTACTTTCAACGTTTACCCAGCAACCCAGCAATCCATGTTAAACTGTGTTTATAATGAAATAATTTTTATCAAACACCTTTGACACATGGCAGGCACTTATTTCCAGGGATTTCAGAACAGCGTAACAGATATTGCGTCATCGGGTACCTATAATATGATAATCTAACCCTATCCCTAACTCTAACCGTAGTAATTGGTTGTTTATTTCATTCATCTTCTACCGCAGTCAAGGCAGGAAACACCCTGGACAGAATGCCAACCCATCGCAGGACACACACACACACACACTAGGGACAATTTTCCAGAGATGCCAATCAACCTACCATGCATGTATTTGGACCGGGGGAGGAAACCGGAGTACCCGGAGGAAACCCCCGAGGCACGGGGAGAACATGCAAACTCCACACACACAAGGTGGAGGCGGGAATCGAACCCCGACCCTGGAGGTGTGAGGCGAACGTGCTAACCACTAAGCCACCGTGCCCCCTTGGTTGTTTATTTGTTTTCTAAAATAAATCTACCTGTATAACTGTTTTGTCCTTCGAAGTATGCTATGCCAAGGAAACACGCCCACTTTATGTCGTGGCAACGAAACCCCTGGAATTTAGTGAATGCCTTTGAACACATCTCCTATGGGATAAAATGCACAATTTCTGCTTTTTAAATACAATGGAATATATTACTTGCATTATTAAATGTATTTATACCAACAGAAGAACATTTACAGCAATGTGGTAATGTCAACATTTATTAAATCCTACAAAATCTTGCAAAGACGATTATGCAAAATCCAGGAACTTAATTCATCCAGGATACATTTCATATACAGGACGTGTGCAAACTTATAATGCAAAATATTTGATTTAGCATTGGTTTTCCAGCATCAGTCACTGTAGGTTTTTCTCAAGGTGTATGCAATATATCGCAAGGGTAAGAAATGAGTAACTATTGAGTTTTATCATTATCTCATCAATCAAGTGGATTTAAGGAGTGTATGGCTTCCTTCTCTCTGATTTTTCCTGAAACTTCCCAATTCCCAGCTCCCCAATCTGCTGATGGAGCTACTTGTACACACAAACTGCATTGCAGTGTATAGTTTAAAGTGGGTAATGAGTGTACAAAGAGAAAGTAAATTTGCTTAATAAACTGCCTATGGAATAGACTAAATAATAATCTCAAAGTGCAGCTATTACAAATTGGCCTTCAAATAATAAATATGAAACACTTTTTTTTTAAGGTCAAAACATTTCTATTATCCTCACCGGCCTAATATCACAAATTAACTAAATTAAACATCTCAAATGTTTAAGGCAGTCAAAGACTTTAGAATGAAATGACATCTTAAAAATCATGTTATGGATGAGCTGTGCACTTGGGAAAAAAATTATTTAGTTATTTCTCCTGTTGAATTTGGAGGCACTGAGTTCACTGCAAATATTTGGACGAATTAAATATTTATTTTTTTACGCCCTGTGCTGGCATACTGAAATTTTTAGAGAAGCAAACAAGGCAAATAGGCTATACATGGACAGATGTCCGCTTAATGACACACCCTCTACCTGTAATCTGATTCAGTTTGACTCTGCATGAGGTTTCAGCTGACGCACGACCATCTGATATCAGAATCTTATCGGATATTCTAGCACCTAGTATTGCACAACTTGGTTCACTTCTGATTACTTTTTGTTTTTATCTAGTTTTATCATAGGATTTTTAAAGTGTTTATGCCATTAAATAAAATAATATCACTTTGAAGCAAACCAATTAGCTAGGGTGAAGATGGCAAGCGCTGATGTGAGTGTGTACTTAGTTATGGGTGAGAGTGTGTACTCATTTACAGGTGAGAGTGTGTACTCAGGTGTGTTTGCTAAAAAACCTCAATTCAATGTTTATCTAGAGCAGCAATAATATTCCAATTCAAAATATTACAATGACTTATGCCTACAACAAAGTTGATAACCTTTTAATTCAACACGAATATTCTGCCTTGACTCATTAGTATGACATACTGCTTTTTGCTGTATATATCAATTGAATAAATATTTTAATGGTATTCACTTTTATATGCCGATTTAACCAATTCAGACTGAAAGATGAACTGGATTACATAGAGGAGTCTACAGCACTGACAGGATGCCAGTACAATGCATGTTTTAACGTGAAACACGTTTACCTTAGTGCCTGGGCAAGCTAAAATAGTGCAGGGATAATTATTTACACCCACAAGTTATATAATAGTATATATACATAAGTGAAAGATTTATTAATATGAACATATGATTTTTGCTCACATTAAGAAACATTAATATCACCTGGACATTCAAGTTCAGGTAGTTGTTTTGACATTTGTTTTCTTTTTGATTAACATTTATAAAGGATTGCCAATAAATTCACTGTCCTAGTGTATACCTGAAGTAATGTGGATCCAGGACGTGCCAGGTTCAGGTCACCTAAGGAGAATACACATTACTGGCACCATGCCTCACTCTTACACTCAATTCAAACAAGGTTGTTAGATAGAAATATGAAAGAGGGAGACTGAGTAAATATCAAAAAGAGAGAAAGCATATAGGATGAGTGGAGATGTGGTTTTAAGTT
Organism: Tachysurus vachellii; assembly: GCF_030014155.1. Classification (NCBI taxonomy): domain Eukaryota; kingdom Metazoa; phylum Chordata; class Actinopteri; order Siluriformes; family Bagridae; genus Tachysurus; species Tachysurus vachellii. Next base: position 21,720,691 of record NC_083460.1, read on the forward strand.
TATAGCAAATATAAAGTTACCTCAGATCAACACTAGACACTGGAAAGCACTCGACAAGCCAAGAAATGTTCTGATTTTAATCTGATTTTAATTTTTTGTCCATTTTTTAAGCAGTTCAAAGTGGAAGATGAGTTTCTGTTGTACCTGTATGAGCAGGAGGACTAAACCAAGACTGGCTATGGCAGCATAAATAAAAGTGACAGCCAGAAGGTGACACAGACATGAAGGCTTCCTGGGACATAAAGAGTCCCACCACTCCACAGTCTGCAAACCTGAGCGACTCGCGAGGGTGGTAAGGCGACAGCTTCCAGACATCCCAGTTCACCAAAAACTGTATTATTTATGTGAGCATCAAATGAGAGACTGGAGTCAAAAATCACACAGAGGTCTTGATGAAACACATGATGAAATAGAAAGACCATCTAGAGTTACACTGTAATCAGAAAGCTTACTTCTGGGCTATAAAGCTCTACATTATGTGACCAATACCCCAAATATAATTTACAATATAATTAAAGGTTAATATAATCCAACTAACAATTACTAGCTACAACAGATTATATCATTTTCATCTAATACGCTTAAATGTCTTCTTATAACAAATGAAATTCTGCTTGTTACACATGCACACACACACACACACACACACACACACACACACACACACACATACAAACACAAACAAACACACACACGTCAAAGTTAGTGATCAAACTGACTGGTTAATACAAATTCATTAATTCTAGTACATTCAGATAGTCAGAGCTTTTAGTCAGGGTATAGAATGTATTATTAAGGCTTCACTGGTTCTAAGCATTTTATGCAACTTGTCACATAAACCCTTAGTAGACGTCCACATATAGACCATATAAAGTGTAGTTTATCATACCAAAAAGGATGTGCTTAAGTGTTTTTGTTTTGGTTAGCCATAGTGTTGTATTTGCAATTTTAATGAGACAATTAAGACAGCAGTTATTACCACATTTATTTTTTATCAGTAAAATACACTTCCTTTACCTTCCTTAACTATTATGTTTACCTAATAAAATTTGTATATTTTTCCTCTGTATCATGGTCTGCATTTCTCTCCTGAGTTCATGTGAGTGTCTGTTTCATGTTCCAATTCTTTCCCATAAACACTCCAGTTGGTGAAGCAGCTAGAATATAATAGCGCTCACTGACCTACAGATGGAGAGCACAATGTTGCTTTGAATAGATGTGATTGGATGGCAGGATTCACCACAAAGCTATCATTTAATCTCTAAAACCAACATAATGTCTAAAATCTATATACATACTTCATTTACTACTTTTATCTACAATGTTATTGTGCAAAACCAAATGTGTGCACCAGCTATATTTAATGAGAACATCCATCCATCCATCCATCCATCCATCTTCTACCGCTTATCCGGGGCCGGGTCGCGGGGGCAGCAGTCTGAGCAGGGACACCTAGACTTCCCTCTCCCCAGACACTTCCTCCAGCTCCTCCAGGGGAATACCGAGGCGTTCCCAGGCCAGCCGAGAGACATAGTCCCTCCAGCGTGTCCTAGGTCTTCCCCGGGGCCTCCTCCCGGTTGGACATGCCCGGAACACCTCCCCAGGGAGGCGTCCAGGAGGCATCCGGAACAGATGCCCGAGCCACCTCAGCTGACTCCTCTCGATGTGGAGGAGCAGTGGCTCTACTCTGAGCTCCTCCCGAGTGACCGAGCTCCTCACCCTATCTCTAAGGGAGCGCCCAGCCACTTTGCGGAGGAAACTCATTTCGGCCGCCTGTATCCGGGATCTTGTCCTTTCGGTCATGACCCAAAGCTCATGACCATAGGTGAGGGTAGGAACGTAGATCGACTGGTAAATAGAGAGCTTCGCCTTGCGGCTCAGCTCTTTCTTTACCACAACAGACCGGTATATCGACCGCATCACTGCAGAAGATACACCGATCCGCCTGTCAATCTCCCGCTCCATCCTTCCCTCACTCGTGAACAAGACCCCAAGATACTTAAACTCCTCCACTTGAGGCAGGAGCTTTCCACCAACCTGAAGGGGGTAAGCCACCCTTTTCCGGCTGAGAACCATGGCCTCGGACTTGGAGGTGCTGATTCTCATCCCTGCCGCTTCACACTCGGCTGCAAACCGTCCCAGTGCAGGCTGAAGGTCCTGATTTGAAGAAGCCAACAGGACAACATCATCTGCAAAAAGCATAGACGAAATCCCGTGGTCCCCAAACTGGACTCCCTCCGGCCCCCGACTGCGCCTAGAAATCCTGTCCATATAAATAATGAACAGGACCGGTGACAAAGGGCAGCCCTGCCGGAGTCCAACATGCACCGGGAACAAGTCTGACTTACTGCCGGCAATGCGAACCAAACTCCTGCTCCGGTCATATAGGGACCAGACAGCCCTTAGCAGAGGGCCCCGGACCCCATACTCCCAGAGCACCCCCCACAGATCACCACGAGGGACACAGTCGAATGCCTTCTCCAGATCCACAAAGCACATGTGGACTGGTTGGGCAAACTCCCATGAACCCTCCAGCAACCTTGTGAGGGTATAGAGATGGTCCAGTGTTCCACGACTGGGACGAAACCCGCATTGTTCCTCCTGAATCCGAGGTTCGACTATCGGCCGAATTCTCCTCTCCAGTACCCTGGCATAGACTTTTCCGGGGAGGCTGAGGAGTGTGATCCCCCTGTAGTTGGAACACACCCTCCGGTCCCCCTTCTTAAACAGAGGGACCACCACCCCAGTCTGCCAGTCCAGAGGCACTGTCCCCAACTGCCACGCGATGTTGCAGAGGCGTGTCAACCAAGACAGCCCCACAACATCCAGAGACTTGAGGTACTCAGGGCGGATCTCATCCACCCCCGGTGCCTTGCCACTGAGGAGCTTCTCAACCACCTCAGTGACCTCAGCTTGGGGGATCGACGAGTCCTCAACCGAGCCCTCTGCCTCTGCTTCCTCAGTGGAAGACATGTCGGTGGGGTTGAGGAGATCCTCGAAGTACTCCTTCCACCGTCCAAGAATGTCCCCAGTCGAAGTCAGCAGATTCCCACTCCCACTGTAAACAGTGTGAGCAGGGCACTGCTTCCCCCTCCTGAGGCGCCGGACGGTTTGCCAGAATTTCTTCGAGGCCAACTGATAGTCCTTCTCCATGGCCTCACCGAACTCCTCCCAGACCCGAGTTTTTGCCTCTGCAACCACCCGGGCTGAAGCTCGCTTGGCCCTCCGGTACCTATCAGCTGCCTCCGGAGTCCCCCGAGCCAACCAGGCTCGATAGGACTCCTTCTTCAGCTTGACGGCATCCCTTACTTCCGGGGTCCACCACCAGGTTCGGGGATTGCCGCCGCGACAGGCACCGGAGACCTTATGGCCACAGCTCCGCGCGGCCGCATCGACAATAGAGGTGGAGAACATGGTCCACTCGGACTCAATGTCTCCAACCTCCCTCGGGATCTGGTTGAAGCTCTGCCGGAGGTGGGAGTTGAAGATCTCAACTCCCGTGTCCAGGGATTGGGTCGCCTAGGCTCCCACCTTCGACTGCCACCCAATCCACATTGCACCAGCCCCTTACGGTTTCTCCTGCAGGTGGTGGGCCCACAGGAGATCGGCCCCACGTCGCTCCTTCGGGCTGAGCCTGCGAGCCCCAACCCCGGGCCTGGCTCCAGGGTGGGGCCCCGGTTGCGCCATACCGGGCGACGTCACAGACCTTGCTGTATTTTTCTTCATAAGGGGTAATGAACCGCTCTTTGTCTGGCCTGTCACCCAGGACCTGTTTGCCTTGGGAGACCCTACCAGGGGCAGAAAGCCCCAGACAACATAGCTCCTAGGATCATTCAGGCACGCAAACCCCTCCACCACAATAAGGTGGCGGTTCAAGGAGGGGATGAGAACATTATGTAAATTTAATTTTTGTAAAATCTATTTTTGTCCAAACATTTCATTTAAGGTTTATCTATTAAAATAAATAAAGTTGTTTTACAAGAGCTGGGTAAAAACTGCAGCACAGATTCATTAGCATTCATTAGCATTCTACTCATAATCAGCTTGTTTTGTCTCATATCACATTCATACATACGCATCAAGGTGTGTTCTCCTTATGTTTGTGACAAAATGCATACTGTAGCACACAAACACACACACATACACACACACACACAAACACACACACACACACATTCATCAGCAACGTAAAGTCATGTTAGGATACGCACCTTGACTTCCCTCTGTTTCTTCTATTTACTTGCTGTATAATATATGAACTCAAACAGATTAAAAGGGTGACACAGTACCACACATTTAGCATGAAACATAAAGTTTGGGACGGATTTATCATAGACACCAGTTATTTTAAATTTTGTACCAGGTTCAGTTTTATGTCTTCTCCATGCTGTAAATTTGAAAACCCTTTTCCCTTTTCAAAATGTGCATGCTGTGTTGTGTTTTAATCTGTCTTTAATTATTTGTTTGTTTGTGACTCATATCACAGTCACGATTATGCATCTGGGTGTGTTATTAGGATAAACACTATATGTATACAGTATTTGGAATCCACACCTTGAAACGTGTTACTTCCTATGTCAAAATGCAAATATTTATTACAAAATTCATCTAGAAATATCTTCCACATCTTTAATCTTTGAACACATTTCATAAGTTCAGTAACTATGGCAAGCTTTCAAGCATAAATTCGACAAGTTGTTAATATTTTATTACAAACCAGAATTTACAACTTTTTTCTAAAATAAATCATGCCCCAAATGTTCAGACACACAGCACCCTACTGTACCTACTGTACATCTATATAGGGGACCTGCTGTACTTCTGTAGAGAGACTATCTACTGTAGTTGGGTATAGCATTGAAGCTGGGTAAACAAAGGGCAGATGTTTGTGAGAATCAGTTATCCTTGACCAATCCTGAACAGAACCATCCAAAGATTGAATACATTGAGAAGTAATTTTTTCTTCCATATTATGATTAATTTTAGGGAATTATAAGTGAAAAAGTGAGTATGGCATGACAAATATAATAAAAATCAAAGACCTCCAAAGTCTTAGGTGATTTAAAAACAGATATTTTTTTACATTTCAGGTGAGTGAAGTGCCTGGGATGTACAATACCACTGATCAGCAACATCTTCTGAGGCTAAACCATTCAGAAATGTACATTACATGAACAGGACATTGTCATCTATATGAGTCCTAATCTGCAGCTAATATAGCTTAAATGAAACTGGGAGGAATCTCACTTGCTGCTGCAATATGTGTTTGCAAAAGGGAATGTTGTTTTTATTTTACTCATTCATATTCAACTATAGGGTCATGGTGGATCCAAAGTTTATCCTGGGAACACCGGCTGAGAGGCGGGAATACACAAATGATAAATTACGATAATGATAAATGAGGATAAATTTGATTCAGCCAAAAGGTCAAGATGAAGAAACCTTACGAATGTAGGACAACTGTAGATTATTTGGCTGGTGGATTATTTAAAGTACAGCAATTACACCTACTCGGTAATCAAGGGTGAAATGAAAGCATCAGGTGCAGTGTGGTCTAGTACATTGTGTTCAATGTTAAATCTATTCATTATTATTCATTAAATGTGATCTCAAAGTTCTGGCGGTGCAGCACCAGGGACAGCGACACCAATTTTTGTGGCCTACATTTGGAATCTACTGATATTTGATAGTATCAAGTTTATGGCCTTTGTGTAATGAGGAAGGCTGCTACATTCATGGTTTAGAGGAATAAAAACTGATGAAGTATGAATACAGTGAGTGTATCTACAGGTAGAGAACAGTTTCTGTTTTAAGAGTAACAATTAACAATTCACATTGTCTCAAAGCAGCTTTACTGTATAGTGACAGAGTAATAAAAATACACATTTAAAGTTTAAAATTAATTTACTATTTATCTTTAACATATATCCTTAATAGGGGGGCACGATGGCTTAGTGGTTAGCAAGTTTGCCTCACACCTCCAGGGTTGGGGGTTTGATTCCCGCCTCCGCCTTGTGTATGTAGAGTTTGCATGTTCTCCCCATGCCTCGGGAGTTTCCTCCGGGTACTCCAGTTTCCTCTCCCGGTCCAAAGACATGCATGGTAATTTGATTGGCATCTCTGGAAAATTGTCTGTAGTGTGTGAGTGAACGAGAGTGTGTGTGTGCCCTGCGATGGGTTGGCACTCCGTCCAGGGTGTATCCTGCCTTGATGCCCGATGACGACTGAGATAGGCACAGGCTCCCCGTGACCCGAGAAGTCAGATAAGCGGTAGAAAATGAATGAATGAACGAATGAATGAATATATCCCTAATGAGCTAGCCGGAGGTAATGGTGGCGAGGAAAATCTCCCTGAGATAATATGAGAATGAAACCTTGAGAGGAACCAGACTTGGTTGACACTGGACAAAAAAAAAAAATCAACATAAATAATATCCTTCCTACGACAGTTTATAGTTTAGTGAGTCAGCACAAACTCCGAGTTCACCACAGACCCAACACTAACCTTTCCCGTCTGAAGTCTTCAAATGATCACTGATGAAGACCCAACCATAAAGCTGGCTGACCCAACAGTGGTTTAAAGTTTAAAGTGTATTGCAGAATAGAATAAAACATAAAGTGAAATCATCCCTCTATCCTTGAAACTGCCCAAGCTGCACCCTGGAAACCACCATCTGATTCCCCATATGTTCATTTAGCTTTTATTTAGTTTCAGTTCAAACTCAAAGTCAAAATAAAGAATAGATATTGGGTGGGGCTGTTATCAGTGAAGGTTTAAGGAAGGAAACTCTTCTAAATGCTCTTCCTCTAGTTGCTTTGGACTGCATACTGGTTTCAAAATAGCTTATCTGGAAAAAGTTAAAGTGGCAGAAGTTTTCTTGTCTTGACCACTGAGACAGAAAGTTTTTCAAATTGATCTCCTTTGTATCATGATGAAACATTTCTATTCTGATGGGAGAGGTTTCTTCCAGAATGGCAATCCCCCAATCCACAGGGTATGAGGGCTCACTGAAAGATATAAAGAATATACTGTGACCTTAACACTCACCAGATCTTAAGACCATTAGGCACCACTGGAAGATTTTGGAAAGTTTTGTTCTACAGCATTGTCATAATCAAAACTGAGGTAATAACTTTTGGAAGAAAGTCATTTATACATTCAGGACAGTTCCAAACAGAATTCTTACAAAGGTGCCCTGAAGCTTGTATGGTAGCTCAAAGTAACTCAACATCAGTTAAAACAATATATATTGGCTTTCCTGTTTGTCACTTATCTCATCTAATTGTGTGAACTGGTGGGTCATTGCCTCACAGGGGCTCATTAACTAGAGCAGATCTTTCTGGGCTGTAATCCTCACTCTGTACTTGGACTGGATTCTGGTTAAATCAGTCTGGAATAATGAATCAGCGCAATCTATTTTAATCATTCGGTAAACTCCTTTTGTAAACAATTCTATAAATAAATAATTAAGTAAAATACATCTATTGTGTGTGACATTAAAAAAGCAATATAATCTCACTAAAGTAGAATGTGTATCAGCAGTTTAATGACAAGTGATGCTGTTCATGGCACTTACAGAACTCTTTTGTTGCCATTTGTTGGTGGAGTCGTCTAATTGAAAGCGTGTATATTATACCAATGACAGCATGCTGATAAGGAAAATACTTTCTACAGTATGTGTCAGAGCAATGTCAATTTTGTTCCCTTTCCATTTGTGTAATTTTGCTTGTTATAGGTATGACAGATAAGAAAGACAAAAGCATGATTGGGTGGTGAAGGAGCGTGATTGATATTTAATCTTTGGTACACTGGTCCACGCCTGCAGAGGCATGAATGTGTGGCATATGAGTCAAGAAAATTTCATCAAATAAGTTAAAAAATTGTCATGGAAACCAATGAATACATGAAAGTGAATATTTCATCAGTTACTTTTTAGAGGAATATTAGAAAAGTAAAATGTTGTTGATGATGTCAGAGACGATTTTATCAAAAAAAAAAAAAATAATGTAACTTTTATGCCATTGTTTAAAAACAAACATGCATGTTTTGGAAAGGTGATATTATAATTAAAGCATGGATTCTTCTTATTTTTGGTGGAAAAAGCATCCATAAATCACAAGGCTGTGATTAAGTAAGGAGCTGGGTGGCCAGTATAATTTTGATAAAGGGCCAAGCCTTGGCCCCTCCTTGGGAGTCACACAATAGCAGGTGGTATAAAAGCTAATGGTAAGGTAAAAGCTTCTCTCATAAACATCTGTGGGCCTTCAGGGTATCCACAGATCAGCCATGGGGAAGTACAAAGACCATCCAAAATGGACTCTCAGCTGGATCATATTCGTTATTGGAATAAGTTCCTCTCAATCAGGTACAAAAAGATTTTTATTCTCCATCTATATTGATTATGTCTGGGATCAAAGCATTCTACTGTATTTAACAGTGGAACATCTGCAGGACTTCTGCTTCTATAGCCAAAGATCTGAAGCAGAATATAATTCATAAAAACTTTAAAAGGATTATTATATATAATATATACCTGAGTGCATAATTATAACACTGACTCTCTGTTGTCTTCACCAGCAAACGGACCAGTCAACATTTCACCAATGACCAGGACCATCTCTGGTGAGTGACACATCAACATCCACTGATAGATGATAGAATCTTATAAATGATTAAACATCAAATGCATGTGCAGAGAAATGAAATGAAAAGTCAGCTATAGATATTGCTTAAAAAGATATGAATTGGTGAAACAGGTATACCCTCGAGTAGTGATGAATGAAGTTCTCCTTTTAAAATGAACTGAAAATAAAGGTTTTGTTGCAACCCAGGAAGGTACAGTAGGTAATGTTTTCCCCAACATGAAGTTAAGACACCTGTGATTTCTAGTGAAAACCATTGTTCCTTATCTGTACTTTTGTACTTAAAGGATTAAAGATACACTACAGTTTCTTTACTAGGATAGAAAATAGAGGCATTTTTGCACAAACAATTGAACCACATATGAACAAAAAGCCCAGGATGTTTAACAGACATAGTACACAAACATAGTAGTAATGAAAATGAGCTGATATTAATTAAGTACCATAGCATCAGGTTAACAAGAACAGGAATTATTGACCATGTATGGACAATGGCAGAGAATGAGACTATAGTAATAGTATAGTATAATATAGTAAAGACTATAGGAACAGAATACATGCAATAATAACAGAAACTCAATGCCACTGTCAAAAACACTGCAAAATAATTACGTCAAGTAAAAATATATTGAATATAGTTTACTTTATATAGTATTTCTTATTATACCATTAAAACAAATTATTAAACTTATTTCTTGATATTCTTAGCTCATTTCAAGCTAGACTTTATTCTATAGACAAATAATTTGGCATCTTTCCAGAAATACAATTAAAAATGATCTGCCTGTAGAATGATTCTGTTATGCATGATGCTGTGATGCATGCTGAAGTTTTATTATTATTTGGTTATATTTGGTTGATCTAATCTTTATTATTATTATTATTATTATTATTATTATTATTATTATTATTATTATTATTTAATTATATGTTAATTTTTAACATTTAACATTTGATCAGGTAATTCCGAGCTTAAATAAATATTATTTTATTATGTTGCTGTGACATAAATAACATTAGATGAATTACTAAACTAGAACTTATAATAAGGGGGGCACGGTGGCTTAGTGGTTAGCATGTTCGCCTCACACCTCCAGGGTCGGGGTTTGATTCCCGCTTCCACCTTGTGTGTGTGGAGTTTGCATGTTCTCCCCGTGCCTCGGGGGTTTCCTCCGGGTACTCCGGTTTCCTCCCCCGGTCCAAAGACATGCATGGTAGGTTGATTGGCATCTCTGGAAAATTGTCCCTAGTGTGTGAGTGCGTGAGTGAATGAGAGTGTGTGTGTGTGTGTGTGCCCTGCGATGGGTTGGCACTCCAGGGTGTATCCTGCCTTGATGCCCGATGACGCCTGAGATAGGCACAGGCTCCCCGTGACCCGAGGTAGTTCGGATAAGCGGTAGAAGATGAATGAATGAATGAATGAACTTATAATAAATCTGAAGAAATGTAATAGATTTTGTCTGTCAGGCATTGATTGTTTGATAATTAGATTTGTGCTTTTGTAATTTGTATAGCATTCATTTCAAAGGAAACTTCCAGATAACCAGTACACTAATTGTGTAGTATCAGGTGTACATTTAGTACATTTAGTGTACATTTAGTGTAGTATCAGGTGTACATTTACATCTGATTGGATTAGTATTCTTTCTTAAGTTCCTAAATACATCAAGATCAGAATTTATTTATCAAATGTCAAGTGCACAGGAATTTGACATTTTACGGTTATATTTTACATAGGCCAACTATTACAGAGGTCATTTTTTTAATTACGCCTCTTGTCCATCTAAACAACAGGACTGAGTCCGGCTCACAATGAAAGAGTCTGCAGCACTTGGGGTAATTTCAACTTCAAAACCTACGATGGAGACTTCTTCCAGCTTCGGTCTACGTGTAACTACATCCTGACGTCTCAATGCTCAAGCAGCTACGAGGACTTCAATGTTCAGCTGAGGCGGCAGGTCGTCAATGGCGAACCCCAGATCAGCAAAATCACTATGAAGCTGGAAGGCACAATGGTGGAACTTTCCAATGGCTCCCTTAGTGTGGATGGACTCAAGTGAGTGACCTTTAACCCTGAAAAAAAAATAATCTGTGATTTAAAAGAAATTCTACTGTTGTGATGTTATAAAATTGGCATTGTTGGGATGAAATAGTGCTAAATTGTGATTTTTTCCCCCCCTCAGGGTAACTCTGCCTTACAGCCACTCTGGTGTCCTTATTGAGAAAAACCCAACCTACATCAAAGTCACCGCCAAGATGGGACTGGTGGCCATGTGGAATGGAAATGATGCTTTCATGGTGAGTGTATATAAAATATAGTCTTTAAGCTCATATCTCATATGTCTGTATATATATATATATATATATATATATATATATATATATATATATATATATATATATATATATATATATATATATATATATGTGTGTGTGTGTGTGTGTGTGTGTGTATGTATGTATGTATAGTATAATACAGTTTAGTAAAACGCAGTTTCTTATATTACAGTACAGTTTTGTATAGTTAAGTATAGTATAGTACAGTTACACAGTTTAGTATAGTATAATAAGTTTAGTATAGTACACTAAAATGGGTTTTAGAGTCATGTGTGAATCAGACATGCAGATATGGATCATAATCAGGTCATTAATCCTTTAAGTGAGTAACTTGTGCATTTGCTTACAAGAGCAGAACAAAGCATTGATCTGAGCACTTAAATATAAACACATCCACCACATTTTCCTTATTTTGCCTTCATTTCATCTGAATTAGATCAAAACAGGATCTGATTTATTTTTCCTTCTACAGATAAACCCATCTTATTGTACAGCTAATTCTAGTTTACTTTTTTATTATTCTATTTTATTTTACCTTTAGATTTTTTATTATTTCTATGTGACCCTATTTTTATAACACGTATATTCGTAATGAGCATTTTACTGCATGCAGTACTGTACATGTCTGTGTATGTGACAAAGTGACAAATAAAAATTTTATTTTGATTTGATTATTTGTAAAAAAAAAAAAAAATAAATGACTCACCTGTATTTATATATGAAGGTCTAATTAAATCTATTTTTGATAGATGTTGATGTTGCTTTAAATCTGCAACAGCATTGGACACACACACACACACACACACACACACACACACACACACATATACAAACTGCTATCTCACCTTCAGTGAAATCACCCCCACCCCAACCCCAAATTTACCATCTTTCCTAATCCGTGTTGAATGATATATGCATTATATATGTTATATGCATGACATTTAAATAAGGACTAGTTGGTAGGACTTGCATTCCTGCAGCTGAATTTGATTCATCACATGTTTGGAATAAGAATCGGATTAATATTTATTCAAAAATTAAAATTTCTGCTTGGTTTACTCTGGTCTACAGGTGGAATTGGACAATAAGTACAAAAATCAGACTTGTGGACTTTGTGGTGACTTTAATGGCATCCAGCTTTACAACGAGTTCATCCAAAATGGTTGGTTTTATGGTTTGATTATGAGTCATTATTTATGACCTTGACTTTTGGATGACAAGAAGCATATAATTATAGAATGTGTGAACATTATATGACACTTAGGACACAAAGGTCAGTAATGTATAAAACATTATCAATATCTTCTAATACCTTAATGTTAATGATCGCCAGTGATTAAAGGTTATAATGTAAAAATATTACCTGTACTATAACCATAAAGTGTCAGGTGTAAATGTGAAGCATTATGCAAGGTAAAACACACACACAAACACACACACACACACACCCACACACACATGTAAAAACTCATCAATGTTGAATTTTGGATTAAAGTGTTGTGCTGATTGTAAGTATAGTCAGATAACTGTGCTGTTTTTTTTTGGTTTTTTTTCCATAATAAAAGGGGTTGAGATTTCTCCATCAGACTTCAGCCAGTTTGCAAAGATGGATGGTCCGACTGAGAGCTGCAGTGAATTACCACCTCCATCAGATGACACCTGCGTAAAACTTGTAATAAAAATAATTATATAAATAATAATAATAACAATAGTGCTAAAATATAATTAAATGTCCATTAAGCATTTTATAAATATTTTTATTTACTTATATTTTTTTTGTGCTTTTTATTTTATTTATCTGTTTATTTAATGTTCTCTGGGATCTTATTTTTGTCTTTTGAGCTTTATCTGTATTTCCTTTTCTTTTTCTTTTTCTTCTTTAATTTTTGTCTGACCATGAGCACATATTTGGTTTCCTTCACAGACATCAGCATGTGAGCAGCTCCTCTCAGGTCCAGCTTTCAGTGACTGTAAAAACCTCATCTCCCTCGAGTACTTTATCAAAGCCTGCGAGTCGGACATGTGCCAGTGCAACGCCAGCTCCAACAGCTTCTGCCTGTGCAGCACCATCTCTGAATTTTCACGTCAGTGTGTGCACGCTGGAGGAAAGCCGAGCCCATGGAGGACAGAGCAGTTCTGCCGTATGTTGAATAGCCCGAATGCAGAATAATCCTAAATGATGTACTGCTGTAGAAATGAAAGTGGAAACAATGGGACACATAATTTCAATATAAGTTCTTTTCATGGCTATACTGTACAGTATATCTTATTAGTTTCTGTTTTACAGCCAAAACATGCCCTTTTCCAAACATGGCGTATCAGGAGTGTGGGAACCCGTGCATTAACACCTGCTCAAATCCAGACCGAGGACAGCTGTGTGAGGAACATTGCATCGATGGCTGTTTCTGCCTTCCAGGTATCTAACTGCGTTATTTTCATATCATACGTAAAGGGTCTTTAAGTCTTTCATCATAAAAACAAGTCTTTAGAATAAACTGATGAACAAACGTGTTGCAGGTTTGGTCCTGGATGATCTGACGGGTCGAGGATGCATCACACAAGATCAGTGTTCTTGCCTTCACAACGGCAAAATCTATCACACCGGTCAGAACATCACCAGCAACTGTAAAGAATGGTGAGAAAGACTCAGTGCATATGATTGTAGAATCTTCTGAAATTGTATGTGGTTTTACAGAAAACTATGGTATCATCCAAATATTATGAGTTAAAATCCAGATGATTGTCAATAAGTGAGCACAAATGCTCATGTTCTTCAGCTTGGAGAGTGGCACAGTCAGTGAGCTCAGTATGTGGAAAATAACACAGGGCAGATAGCACTTTCCTCTGAGTGTGTTAAGATGTGGTTAGCTGGCTTTGTGTGTCTTTGACGAAACAAAAGAAGTGTTAGTCTTAAAAATCCCGTCTTAAAAGAACGAAGTGTTAGTCTTAAAAATTTCTTAAAAATCCCAATTTCTATTACTTAAATGATGTTAAAGTCATTTTGAGCTCAAAGTAATAAATAAAAGAAAAGTTTGCACGTTATAGGATGGGCTTAAGGGTATTAGTATCATTATCAATATCATTAGTGCCAGTATAATCAACACACGTAAAACTGAATTAGTGGATTTAAAAATTATACAATACAAACGCTATAATCTATTCCTGAACCCAGCAAACGTGCGTCCACGGGAGCTTGTGTGTATGAGGGTTGTGCCTGAACTTGATTACCTTTCTCTGTCTTTAGCACCTGTACCTCTAACCAGTGGAGCTGCACAGAAAAAGACTGCCCCGCTACGTGCTCTGTAGAAGGTGGATCCCACATCACAACATTTGACGGAAAAACATACGACTTCCACGGTGACTGTACATACATTCTTGCTGAGGTAATTGTATTTTCTTATTTGGGTTTAATTCTTTCGTCAATCTAACAAAAGCCTTCAAAATCAAATCAACTTTCCTGGTTGAAATTTCTTTCGGAGATTTAATGATTTATGCAAAACCATAAGATTTTGACTTTCATTATTGCAAAACTACATACTGTATTTAATGTAAGTTAACAATAACACTATTTCTTTATACACTTCATGTCCTTTTGTCCTTTAACTAAATTTTATCCCAGTTTAGCCATTTCATTCCCCAGATCTCACTTGCACACCAGCTATCAGTTGGGACAGTAAATAAATTCAGAGGCAGTTTCTCTCCTTGGAATCTTCACCATGATTCATTCTCCCAATCTACTACAACATGACAAAACAGTAAACAACCCCCTCTCACAATAATGCCCCTCTCACAAAGCCCATTTCTTTTCTTTCTTTTTAACTGGTTTTACTTTTTCTCATCCATTCTGTCTTTAATATGTATTACTTTCTTCAACCACTGCACATTCATTTTCACCTTCTTTTAACTTGTCCAGTATGTTAAAGACTGTTTTTTTAATTCTCCCATAACATGTCCAGAATAGTTTTACCTCAAGATACATAACTTGCTCTTAATGTCCCTAGCTGTCATGGGAGGCTGTTTTTATTGGTGTATAAAATAATTATACTCACTTTCCTGTAGTATAGGAAAGTGCACCATGCACCATGTGCTAGTCTTTATTACTATTTTCTGCTTAACTGTTTGGAGCTGACCTTGCTCTGTTATTTCAATACCATCTTTACTATCCAGAATTTATTTTCTTGTTTTGTGCTTTATTGTCATTCAGATACAGTTTCCTTGTCTTTTTCAACATCCTTAAAAGACCATTCACACCACAAGCTATTTCTTTAATCTCTTGTTGTGAACACATCCTTAGTTCCCTCATCCATATCCATTTCCAATGTTCATATCCACATGGAACACTAGCTTTTTCTGTTTCTTCCTTATTGAGGTACATGTTCATCTTGTGTTTTAAAAGTAACATATCTACACAAATCCATTCATATCTCTGTCATATCTTTTCTTTGCTTTAACAATCCTGTCGGTGACTTGTACTGTCGATGTACCAAAACCCAGCATGCCGGAGTTCTAAATCAACCATAACATCCTCGAAGTTGAACATGACTTCCACTTAATGACTAATCCCTAACAAAAACTTGTCTGAATTTATCCTTAATGCTTGAGCTTATACTATCTGCAATTCTTCCACTTTCATGGTAAAGGTGAGACATTGTGAGTATAAATTCCTGGAAGGCCACTGGAATTTGGCCCTTTATCGTTTATTATTATTATTATTATTATTATTATTATTATTATTATTATTATTATTATTATTATTATTATTATTAAATCAACCAAAATCAAGCATTTTAAAATAAAATAAATAAATAAATCAGTTACATCATCCTTATTATTGTGTTTTTTTCTCAGCAAACCAGCGGTGCTGACTTTGTGGTTGTAGGAGATCTGGTTCGTTGTGGTTTGACGACCACTGAAACATGTCTGAAGTCCGTGACCCTGGCTCTGTCGGCTGGAAGCACCGTGAGTAACATTTTCATCGAATGGAAACATTTGTGAGTAGTAGCATGCTGTGATTAGAGCCCCAAATACTACCAAAATCCAGCCAACTGCATCGAGTCTAATGTACTGTAAGGCGACAGTCCATTTTGCTCAGATTGGGCCGGACCTGTAGACCAGCTGCTTTAACTAATGGACATACAAAAGATGAACAAACATATGTTAATGTTTATTGTGTATTTTCACCTTCAGGTGTTTAACATCCAGTCTGATGGAAAGGTCTTTCTTAACCGAATCTATTCTCAGCTTCCTCTCTCTACAGGTAAGTAAATAAGAGACATAATTGACGAAGAGAAGACGGATGAGTGTCATGTTATGTTAACCAGATGTTCAATGATAAATCCTGTCTACATTTTATTTATTGCAGCTGGTGTGAATATTTTCCGCCCCACCACATTTTATATCATCGTCCAGACGTCTTTTGGGCTTCAGATGGAGATTCAGCTTGTACCCATCATGCAGGTTTACATAACCCTGGACGTGACTTACAAGCAAAACGTACTGGGTGTGTAAACAATCAATGTGTATCTAACTGTGCTGTGTAAACTGTGCATTGATGTGAATATTAATGTTGAACTATGATGTGTATAGAGAAGTGATTCTCTGAGTTCTCATTGTCAGGTCTGTGTGGAAACTTTAATGACATCCAAAGTGATGATTTTACGACCATGAGCGGATCCCGTGAAGGAACTGGTATTGGTTTTGCTAACAGCTGGGGGACTAGAGCTAACTGTCCTGAAGTGAAGAACACTTTTGAGAACCCCTGCAGTCTCAGTGTGGAAAACGGTACTTCTTCATTTCCAACATCACACTAACTTTAATTATTCACCAACTGAAGAAAGAGCAGTTCTTTCTCATTCAGACAGTGAAGTGTTTAGTGCTGGTGTGTGTATGTGTGTATTGAGTGATCAGTCACACCTATAAAAGCACTCCCTTCATGAGATTAAACAAGGTTTGCTTAAAGTGTGTTCAACCCAATAGCAGGCAAATAGATTAATAGTGTGAAGTTGTTCTTAATATGAAGTCTATATTCTGTAGTCTATAGTCTATTAGTCTATAGACTAATGTGTGAAGTCATTCTTAAAATAAATATTGTTGAATACGTATTGTTGAAGCCAAATTAGCAAATCAGCAGATTATATAATATATCTATATACAGTATAATTTTATATACATAAAAGGACATTCTCTGAGAGCTGTACTCATGTTCACACAAGAATGTAAGAGTGTTTTGGCTCGACGTATTTTGTGATGTAACATGATTCAAAAATCAGCAGAAAATCTGCACAATTTTAAGTTTGCTTGATTTTGTTTTCATTTCTGATCACAAAATCCTGACATCCTGCAGGGACTGATTATAAGTGAGCTCAATTATGCTGTCATGAAAAAACTTTACTTTCTTTATTTTTATTTCTACTTTTTAAACACACATTAAATCTATTGAATTTCACTCAGTGAAAGTGAAAGTGACGTGACATACTGTACGGCTAAGTATGGTGACCCATACTCAGAATTCGTTCTCTGCATTTAACCCATCCAATGTGCACACACACAGCAGTGAACACACACACACCGTGAACACACACCCGGAGCAGTGGGCAGCCATTTATTCTGCGGTGCCCGGGAAGCAGTTGGGGGGATTCGGTGCCTTGCTCAAGGGCACTTCAGTCGTGGCCGGCCCATGACTCGTATCCACAACCTTCGGGTTACGAGTCAGACTCATTAGGCCATGACTGACTCAGCTAAGTTCTGTTAGTGCCCTTTATAATGAAACTGACTTTTATTGAAACAGAACTCGAAATAAACACAAACAAGTCATTATTCATTAATAATCAGTAGCTGGCATTGAAAAAGGTTTTACTATCTACTACTTTCCTACTAGCACTTAGTCTGATTAAATTTGTTGTATCTTAAATAATCGATTGAAAAATAGCTTTGTCATAGCTTTTGATTTGTAATACATATTTATTCTCATGTTGTTTCTCCCAGAAAAGTATGCTCAGAAGTGGTGCTCTCTGCTGACAGACCCTAATGGTGTTTTTGCACCGTGTCACTCTGAGATCAGCCCAGATATCTACCAAAAGGTACAATACAGTACTTCAGTGGCTATTTAAGCACAACATATATAATACTATAATATTTGAACTATAACTGTGTTTTTTTTGTCCTAAAAGAATTGCATGTATGACACCTGCAACTGTGAGAACAGTGAGAACTGCATGTGTGCGGCGCTCTCGTCTTATGTTCACGCCTGTGCCGCTAAAGGAATCCTTCTAACTGGCTGGAGGAGTGAAGTGTGCAGTGAGTAGAAATCACCAATTATTAAATATTATCCATCTTTAGATAATAATGTGTCATAATTCTAGAAACATGCTGTTGTGATTTGTTCACAGTGAAATATGCCACCAGCTGCCCGAACACCATGGTCTATACCTACGACGTACGCAGTAGCATGCAGTCATGTCGCTGTCACAGCGATCCGGATTTCACCTGTGCTGTGACCTTTGACCCGGTGGATGGGTGCGTTTGTGCTGAAGGAATGTATCTTGAAGAGAACGTCAAGTGTGTTGAGCTGGATAAATGTTCCTGCTACGACAAAGGGTCTGTGATTCCTCCGGGAGAAGTCATCAGCAAGGACGGTGGCATGTGGTACGTTTTTTAATGCGTTTCATGTCTGAATGGGGAATGTAGTAGCCTAGTGGTTAAGGTGTTGGTCTACATAGAAATACAGTTACATAAAAATGTAAATAGATCTGGATAAGGATGTATACCAAATGCCATAAATGTAATGTCAATAGACAGGAGATTTTAAATCATTATCATGTAACAAACATCTGTTTCAGCACCTGTAAGAACGGCAAACTCAGCTGCATCGGATCTTCCACCAGAGCGCCATGTAAGTGCTGCTATTACTTAAATCTTAAAGAAACATTTCAGCTTGATGATTTAAACATGTTTTAGAATAATTCTGATCTATCCATCATATACAGTATATGCCTCTTTGAGAGATTCATTAATGCGTTTAAGAATGTTTTTAAGAAAATCTAAGCACATTTTGCTATGTTTGATGCAACAGATATGCAGTTTGGTGCAAAATACTGAAAAAATTCACACCAGGAACAAATAAAATTATGTATAAATGAATACGACCAAAAAGCATGGACTGAATTTAGACAAACAAATTATGATTGTTATGATTGTTGTTATTATTATAATTATTATTATTATTATTATTATTATTATTATTATTATTATTATATATTCACCATACATTCACACAGCATTTAAACAGAGATATGAAAGGTTGTTTCACACGAACACTGCTAGTTAAATCTTTAACACACACAAGTTCCTTTTTCACAGTTTAATTTCAAAACAAATTAAACAATTAAAAATGCTTCGTCGAACACCCTGGACAGTTTGGTGTATGCTTTCTCACAAACATTTCTCTACTTAAGCATATTTCTCATCTAGGTTGAGAATATTGTATTTTAGAGAAAGAGAGAGTTTAGAGTCTGTTTTATGTGATTCACTCGTATTGTGTTTGGAACAGTTTTTCAGCATGTCGTTATACAGTGGTATGCAAAATTTTAGGAACCCCTGATAATTTCCATGATTTTCATTTATAAATATTTGGGTGTTTGTCAGTAATATTTCAGTAGTGAAATGAGGTTTATTGGATTAACAGAAAATGTGCAATATTCATCAAAACAAAAATAGACAGGTGCATAAATTTGGGCACCCCAACAGAAAAATCATCAATATTTAGTAGAGCCTCCTTTAGCAGAAATAACAGCCTCTAGATGCTTCCTATTGCCTGTAATGAGTGTCTGGATTCTGGATGAATGTATTTTGGACCATTTCTCCTTACAAAACATCTCCAGTTCAGTTAGGTTTGATGGTTGCAGAGCATGGACAGCCCGCTTCAAATCACCTCACAGATGTTCAATGATATTCAGGTCTGGGGACTGGGATGGCCATTCCAGAACATTGATCTTGTTCCTCTGCATAAATGCCCGAGTAGATTATGAGCAGTTTTGGGTCGTTATCTTGTTGAAATATCCAGCCCCTTTTTAACTTCAACTTTGTGACTGATTCCTCAACATTATGTGACAGATTTTTTTCTTGGGAAAAAGTTTTGCATACAACTGTATGTGCAGTGCAATTATTCATGTTTTAGTTCGCACACTTCTTTACTTTTCTCAGACTTGTGAAAACACTAGATTTCAATATTTTAAGCTTCCTTCTCATTTCCTTTCAGCTTGTTCCTCACCAATGGTGTTCTTCAACTGCTCTGATACTGCTCCAGGATCCACAGGTTCTGAGTGCCAAAAGAGCTGCAGCACAATAGACATGACCTGTGTGAGTTTATCAGTATATATTAAATTTATCAATATAATCTAATATAATATTATATAATCTAATAGAATATAATCTAATATAATATAATATAATATAATATCTTCTTTATTTACCAAGAAATTTTACCTGATTATTATTATTATTATTATTATTATTATTATTATTATTATTATTTATTATTATTATTATTAATAAATAATAATAATAATAATAATAATAATAATAATAATAATAATAATAATAACAATAGAAATATTTTCTACCACAGATCAGCACAGAGTGTGTCTCAGGCTGTGTGTGTCCTGCGGGACTTGTGTCTGACGGGAAAGGTGGCTGCATCGAAGCAGCTCTTTGTCCTTGTGTTCATAACAGCAAAACTTACCAGCCTGGAGAATCCATCAACATCGACTGCAACACCTGGTAAAAATCATTAATCATTAATTAATTTAACCGACCAAACAAACACAAAAACTGTTGTCACTGTAGTTGTTTTCTTTTTTTGTAAAATGATGTAAACACTATCATATTGCAAATATCTGTAGACGGTCATAAGGAAGAAATTCGTGTCACAGCGTGTCTCTTCTGCCTGCCTAGAGAAAGAGACACAGAAGAAGATTCTGTGGGCGTAGCTATAGACATGCTCAGAGACTGCAGTATTCTTTAGAGTTTTTAATGACCCTTCTTTCACAAGAATATAAAAAGAAACAAAGTGTAAAAGATAACTTTGGTACTTCTTGTCTTCTTTGAACACAGCACATGTAAGGACAGGAAATGGCAGTGCAGCACAGATTTGTGCCATGGGACCTGTGCAGTGTACGGCGATGGACATTACATCACATTCGATGGAAAAAGATTCACTTTCGATGGAGACTGTGAATACACTCTTGTCAGAGTAAGTAAAGTTTCCTGATGCGATCATAAGAACTGATGTTATGAGAAGTAATGGATTCACGTCTATAGACCATGCTGTGTTATATGATTTATGAGATGGCTGGACACCAAGCAGAACATCATCACCACACAACACAGTTTCTTATACCAAATACTCTCATTATTCCACAGTCTTTCTCTGCATTCTCTCTGTAAGTTAATAAACCAAACAAAAAAATGCAGCATGTCATGTTACAAAGAAATCTTTTCTCTTCTGACACTAGAGACTCCTTCCAAATATATGAGAATGTTATACTTTGTTAAACAGCAACACTTTTAAACATGTTTATAATAAGATATTAGTTATGTGGAACATCGAGTAAACAAGTCCCTTAATGTCAGCTGTTGTGATAAGAATGATAAAATATTAGAAGTAGTGAATTTTTTTAGCTTTTATTTTATTTTAGCCACAACTACGGCCTGAGTCGTGCTGTTATGTATGAATATTTATGCACAACATCTGATTCAGTCTTGTGGTATAAGGAAAACTAAACTGATTCATGAAAATGGATAATTTTTACAATAAAGATTGAATTTCAGCTAGTAAGAATTTACCCTCCCCTTTCAGTGTAATATACAATTATCTGTTCTCTGTGTCAATACTGAGTCAGATTTGACTTCCATCACCTTCTGTCTGATTAGTAGATTGTGACTAGCTTTTTGGAAATAATTGTAGATTGTAAATAAAAACAACACAAACTAATATTATAGTAACTAATATCACATAGATAGTTCAATTTACTTAAACTACCTATTGTAATGTAAATAACTCTACAAAGTAATATAATAGAAATCTTTAAAATGGAGAATTGGCTTATTTAGGCCCGTCATTGAATGTGCTGAATGTCTGTGGCACAGTGTAGTCTTTAAGACCATGCTCATTTGTTAGAACAAGATTTCACTGACTGACTACATGTCCCTGTTGATATATTACAGGCTGTGGTAAAATATGAAATACTTGTGTTTACACTTTCTCAAACAAGGGACTACCAAATATTTACGACGAATGGAAAAACCAAAGCTGAAGTAGAATTGTAAATGTGGACACAAACTGATTGATGAAAACAAAAAGTGTGCCAAAAAAAATCCTGAATAAAAGATGACCTTTGGATATTTTTGTGATTACTTTAGGATAACTGTGGTCACAGCAATACCAGTGGCACATTCAGAGTCCTCACGGAAAACATCCCCTGTGGAACAACCGGTGCCACCTGCTCTAAAGCCATCAAACTCTTTCTGGGGGTGAGGGATTCACTCACCTCTCTTTGATATTATGCTTCTTTTGATTTATGGCATCTTACAACACAATCAACAATTTTTCAGTTGTATTCTTCGAGAACTTTTATTTTTTACATTAACCACCACATTAACCATCTTGCATTACAAAAACCCTGTTCTACCCCATAATAGAGCTGACGAATCAACAGCATGCAGATAGTATACTACAAACTATTTTCTTTTCCAGGTGAATGAGCTCTTACTAACAGACGGAAGCTATGAAGTTATCCAGAGAGATGCAGGAGATGAAATTCCCTACCAGATCAGCGTTATGGGCATTTACATGGTCATTGAAGCTAGTAATGGGCTAATTCTGATGTGGGACCAGAAGACAAGTATGTTCATCAAGCTTAGTCCTAATTTCAAAGTAAGTGTACTTTTGAAAAGATGATTGAATTATTTAATCATTATTAATTTAAAAGAACAGAATGTAGCTATCAATACAACTATATGGATTTCTCATAACAGGGTGAGGTCTGTGGTCTCTGTGGAAATTATGATGGCAACACAAACAATGACTTTACTTTGAGAAACCAAGGTGTGGTCAACAACGCCCTGGATTTTGGAAACAGCTGGAAGGAGTCCTCCAGCTGCCCTGATGCTATTCAGATCAAAAACCCATGTACTTTTAACCCCTATCGACAGGCCTGGGCACAGAAACAGTGCAGCATCATCATGAATGAAATGTTTGTGTCCTGTCACATGCATGTAAGTTTGGACTGCGACTGTTAGTACCATTGCATTGCTACGTATCGATTTTCAGACAGTACGACCAAAGTTAACTATGTGTCTTTTTCCTGTGAAGGTTGACCCTGAACCATATTATTCTGCATGTGTAAGGGATGCATGTGCTTGTGATACTGGAGGAGACTGTGAGTGTTTCTGTACTGCTGTAGCAGCTTACGCTGAAGCCTGTAATGAGGCTAGAGTGTGTGTTGCTTGGAGGACACCAAAAATCTGCCGTGAGTTACTCTCGATTTTGAGGTCAAGCAAATCAAGAAACGGATCATTACAGAAACGAATTGCTAAAGTCTTGGTTTTTAAATTTATGCTCTTACAGCACTGTTCTGTGATTACTACAACCCACCTGATGAGTGTGAGTGGCATTACAAACCTTGTGGAGCGCCCTGCATGAAGACTTGCAGGAACCCTGAAGGAAAGTGTTCCAGTCAGATACCACCACTGGAAGGTATACAAATCATTTTCAGATTAAATATTTGAGTGTTAAAGTTAACTTTAACAAAGTTACCTCCTTCTTGTTAGGCTGTTATCCAAAATGTCCTGTTGCTCAGCCATACTTTGATGAGGACATGATGAAATGTGTTAAGAAGGAAAGCTGTGGCTGCTATCAGAAAGGAAAACATTACAGAAATGGATATGAGGTCCCAAGTACAGAAAACTGTCACAAATGGCAAGTTTTTCTTCATAAAGGCAATTAAATTATTATTTTTTTATTAAATTTGTAACAATCATGAATTAAATATATTGGTTTTTTTTTTTTTTTTTTTTTATAGCTATTGCAGTTCATCAGAAATCAGCTGCACAAAAGATGATGATGGTAATTATACTATATAATTATAGCTTACAGTTAAGCATACTGCAAAAAATTTTAGCGACTGAACCTAAAGGTTGAAGGTTGAGTGACATGAATAACTATTATCTTGATCTCTGCAGCTTGTACCTGCTTATATAATGGAAAAATATATCATTATAATGACACAATCTACAATACTACTGATGGACTTGGCAACTGCATCACAGCTAAGTGTGGAAAGAATGGAACAACTGAAAGGACATTATATCCTTGCTATACAACTCTACCACCAATGACAACTGTCTTTGACTTCTCCTCAACAACAGGTTAGTGCTGGTTCAACCTGGTCAAATACCTAATTCTCTAAATGGTATACAGAATTTTTCCTTGTAGTTCAGTGATATACTTATGTTCTAAGTAATTGCCTTATGATTTACAATTCGTTACAAATTTAATTCAAACAAAATTATCAAACAGGTGAGATTCTGAATTAGAGTACTCAATGACTCATCTGAATGACAGTATGTTAAATAATGTTAACAATGATTAAAAATAGATTGTTTTAATTCTCAGTAAGTGGAAATATTTCAATTTTCATTCATTCATGTCAATTTTATACATGACTCATATGAGACTGTGAATTCATCATTTTCTTTAAGTGTTAATCACAGAAGCAAAGAATTCAACATGTCAAAAATAGAAAAGAAATATTCAAAATATGAAATGGCTAGACATACTGATACACCATGAAATCAGGGTCATAAAATTAAAATTCTATTTAATGTGTGAAGCAATGTCCCTGATATTGCAAATTAATAAAAAATATTTTTGGATCTATGAAATGTATTTGTATTTCAGTCTCAACTCAGCGCCCCAGTACTCCAGTGTCATCACAACCAACAACTACAACTGTACCAACATCCAGTACATGCCAGCAATCATGTAAATGGTCAGAATGGCTTGACACAACATTCCCAACCCCTGGTCTCAGTGGAGGTGACTCTGAAACATACAAAAATATTAGAGCTGCTGGCCACAGGATCTGCGAGCAACCAACCAAAATTCAATGCCGTGCTGAAAAGTATCCAAATAAAAGCATAAGTGAAGTTGGACAGAATGTGGAATGTAATGTAAACATAGGTTTGATATGCAAAAATGAAGAACAATCAGGCCCATTCCCATTATGTTTGAACTATCAAATACGAGTTTACTGTTGTGATAAGAACCACTGCACATCACCACCAATGTCACAGTCAATACCAACCACAATAATGGTAACCACACAGACAAGACAACATTGTGAAGTCTGCTCCTGGACCTCATGGATGAATGTTGATTATCCTGAATATGGACCAGAAGGAGGGGACAATGAAACAATCAAAAACATTATTAAATCTGGTCGTTATAAAGTATGTGATAAACCAGCTGAAGTCAAGTGTCAAGCTGTGCGATATCCAGGTGTTCCATTGTCAGAGTTACACCAAAATGTTACATGCAGTAATGCAGGTCTACTTTGTGAAAACAAATATCAAACTCTAATATGTCTTGATTATGAGGTAAAGGCAAAATGTTGTAAGTCAGAAGAATGTACAATACCAACAACTGAAACAACTACCACAACAACAACAACTCCAACAACTACATCACCAACAACAACTATAACAACTCCAACTACAACACCAACAACAACTCCAACAACAACACCAACAACTACAATGACAAGTACTTCAAAAACACCCCCTACAACCATCAGCTTACCAGTGACAACAAGTCTGCCCACAACTCCATGTCCACTTGAATGCTCTTGGTCAAACTGGCTGGACTTTGGCCCTCCTACATCTGGTCCCAATGGTGGTGAAGTTGTACCAATAAAAAGGATAAGTGACACTCATCGTCATATCTGTTCCACACCAACAAAAGTTGAATGCAGAGCAAAACTCTCCCCTGATATTCCGCTCTCACAGTTGGGTCAGGTAGTAACTTGTAATGCCCAAGATGGATTAATTTGCCTCAATGTAAACCAAGGTCTTCAACAGCAGTGCTTTGACTATGAAATAAAGGTCTATTGTTGTGAAGTCCCAGAAACATGTCCAACTAGCACTACTGCACCAATCAGTACACCATCAAAATCACCAATAACAATTACAACACCTACAACAACACCAACAACAACACCAACAACTACAACAACTACATCACCAATAACAAGTAGAACACCGACAACAACACCAACTACATCACCAACAACTCCAACAACAACATCTACATCACCAACAACAAATCCAACAACAACACCAACAAATACAACACCAACAACAACTCCAACAACTACATCACCAATAACAAGTACAACACCGACATCAACACCAACAACTACATCATCAACAACTCCAACAACAACTCCAGCAACTACATCACCAACAACAACTCCAACAACAGCAACAACTACAACTACAATTAAATCACCAATAAGTACAACACTTACAACAACACCAACAACTACTACAACAACACCAACAACTCCAACAACAACACCAACAACAACTCCAACAACAACTACAACAACAACACCAACAACTACTACAATAACAACCACACCAAAGCCTTCAAGTCCGCTCACAACTTCATGCATACCTATGTGCAATTGGTCTGATTGGATGGACTTTGGCCCTCCTACATCTGGTGCCAATGGTGGTGAAGTTGTACCAATAAAAAGGATAAGTGACACTCATCGTCATATCTGTTCCACACCAACAAAAGTTGAATGCAGAGCAAAACTCTACCCTGATATTCCGCTCACACAGTTAGGTCAGGTAGTGACTTGTAATGCCCAAGATGGATTAATTTGCCTCAATGTAAACCAAGGTCTTCAACAGCAGTGCTTTGACTATGAAATAAAAGTATATTGTTGTGAAGTCCCAGGAACATTTCCACCTTGCACTATTGTACCGGCAACTCCAACAACAACAACTCCAACAACAACTCCAACAACAACACCAACAACAACACCAACAACAACTCCAACAACAACAACAACTCCAACAACTCCAACAACACGACCAACAACTACTACTACACCCACCACACCACAGCCTTCAGGTCCACTCACAACTTCATGCATACCTGTGTGCACTTGGTCTGATTGGATGGACTTTGGCCCTCCTACATCTGGTCCCAGTGGTGGTGAAGTTGTACCAATAAAAAGGATAAGTGACACCCATCGTCATATCTGTTCCACACCAACAAAAGTTGAATGCAGAGCAAAACTCTACCCTGATATTCCGCTCACACAGTTGGGTCAGGTAGTAACTTGTAATGCCCAAGATGGATTAATTTGCCTCAATGTAAACCAAGGTCTTCAACAGCAGTGCTTTGACTATGAAATAAAGGTCTATTGTTGTGAAGTCCCAGAAACATGTCCAACTAGCACTACTGCACCAATCAGTACACCATCAAAATCACCAATAACAATTACAACACCTACAACAACACCAACAACAACACCAACAACTACAACAAATACATCACCAATAAGAAGTACAATACCGACAACAACAACAACTCCAACAACAACATCTACATCACCAACAACAAATCCAACAACAACACCAACAAATACAACACCAACCACAACTCCAACAACTACAACTACATCACCAATAACAAGTACAACACCGACATCAACACCAACAACTACATCACCAACAACTCCAACAACAACTCCAGCAACTACATCACCAACAACAACTCCAACAACAGCAACAACTACAACTACAATTAAATCACCAATAAGTACAACACTTACAACAACACCAACAACTACATCACCAACAACACCACCAACAACTACTACAACAACACCAACAACAACTCCAACAACAACACCAACAACAACAACAACACCACCAACAACAACAACTCCAACAACAACAACAACTCCAACAACTACTACAACAACAACAACTCCAACAACAACAATTCCAACAACAACTCCAACAACAATAACTCCAACAACAACACCACCAACAAATACTACTACAACAACCACACCAAAGCCTTCAAGTCCGCTCACAACTTCATGCATACCTGTGTGCACTTGGTCTGAATGGATGGACTTTGGCCCTCCTACATCTGGTCCTAATGGTGGTGAAGTTGTACCAATAAAAAGGATAAGTGACACTCATCGTCATATCTGTTCCACACCAACAAAAGTTGAATGCAGAGCAAAACTCTACCCTGATATTCCGATCACACAGTTGGGTCAGGTAGTGACTTGTAATGCCCAAGATGGATTAATTTGCCTCAATGTAAACCAAGGTCTTCAACAGCAGTGCTTTGACTATGAAATAAAAGTATATTGTTGTGAAGTCCCAGGAACATTTCCACCTTGCACTATTGTACCGGCAACTCCAACAACAACAACTCCAACAACAACTCCAACAACAACACCAACAACAACACCAACAACAACAACAACTCCAACAACAACAACACCAACAACTACTACAACAACAACAACTCCAACAACAACAACTCCAACAACAACAATTCCAACAACAACTCCAACAACAACAACAATAACTCCAACAACAACACCACCAACAACTACTACTACAACAACCACACCAAAGCCTTCAGGTCCGCTCACAACTTCATGCATACCTGTGTGCACTTGGTCTGAATGGATGGACTTTGGCCCTCCTACATCTGGTCCTAATGGTGGTGAAGTTGTACCAATAAAAAGGATAAGTGACACTCATCGTCATATCTGTTCCACACCAACAAAAGTTGAATGCAGAGCAAAACTCTACCCTGATATTCCGCTCACACAGTTGGGTCAGGTAGTGACTTGTAATGCCCAAGATGGATTAATTTGCCTCAATGTAAACCAAGGTCTTCAACAGCAGTGCTTTGACTATGAAATAAAAGTATATTGTTGTGAAGTCCCAGGAACATGTCCAACTAGCACTACTGCACCAATCAGAACATCATCAACAACAACTCCAACAACTACAAGAACAAGTACTTCAACAACACCCCCTACAACCATCAGCTTAACAGTGACAACAAGTCTGCCCACAACTCCATGTCCACTTGAATGCTCTTGGTCTGACTGGCTGGACTTTGGCCCTCCTACATCTGGTCCTAATGGTGGTGAAGTTGTACCAATAAAAAAGATAAGTGACACTCATCATCATATCTGTTCCACACCAACAAAAGTTGAATGCAGAGCAAAACTCTACCCTGATATTCCGTTCACACAGTTGGGTCAGGTAGTGACTTGTAATGCCCAAGATGGATTAATTTGCCTCAATGTAAACCAAGGTCTTCAACAGCAGTGCTTTGACTATGAAATAAAAGTATATTGTTGTGAAGTCCCAGAAACATGTCCAACTAGCACTACTGTCCCGGGAACTCCAACAACAACAACTCCAACAACAACAATTCCAACAACAACTCCAACAACAACAACAATAACTCCAACAACAACACCACCAACAACTACTACTACAACAACCACACCAAAGCCTTCAGGTCCGCTCACAACTTCATGCATACCTGTGTGCACTTGGTCTGAATGGATGGACTTTGGCCCTCCTACATCTGGTCCTAATGGTGGTGAAGTTGTACCAATAAAAAGGATAAGTGACACTCATCGTCATATCTGTTCCACACCAACAAAAGTTGAATGCAGAGCAAAACTCTACCCTGATATTCCGCTCACACAGTTGGGTCAGGTAGTGACTTGTAATGCCCAAGATGGATTAATTTGCCTCAATGTAAATCAAGGTCTTCAACAGCAGTGCTTTGACTATGAAATAAAAGTATATTGTTGTGAAGTCCCAGTATCATGTCCAACTAGCACTACTGCACCGGCAACTCCATCAACAACTCCAACACCAACAACTCCAACAACAACAACACCAACAACAACTCCAACAACAACAACACCAACAACTACTACAACAACAACAACTCCAACATCAACAACTCCAACAACAACAACACCAACAACAACTCCAACAACAACAACAACAACAACAATAACTCCAACAACAACCACACCAAAGCCTTCAAGTCCACTCACAACTTCATGCATACCTGTGTGCACTTGGTCTGATTGGATGGACTTTGGCCCTCCTACATCTGGTCCTAATGGTGGTGAAGTTGTACCAATAAAAAGGATAAGTGACACTCATCGTCATATCTGTTCCACACCAACAAAAGTTGAATGCAGAGCAAAACTATACCCTGATATTCCGCTCACACAGTTGGGTCAGGTAGTGACTTGTAATGCCCAAGATGGATTAATTTGCCTCAATGTAAACCAAGGTCTTCAACAGCAGTGCTTTGACTATGAAATAAAAGTATATTGCTGTGAAGTCCCAGAAACATGTCCAACTAGCACTACTGTCCCGGCAACTCCAACAACAACAACTCCAACAACAACAATTCCAACAACAACTCCAACAACAACAACAATAACTCCAACAACAACACCACCAACAACTACTACTACAACAACCACACCAAAGCCTTCAGGTCCGCTCACAACTTCATGCATACCTGTGTGCACTTGGTCTGAATGGATGGACTTTGGCCCTCCTACATCTGGTCCCAATGGTGGTGAAGTTGTACCAATAAAAAGGATAAGTGACACTCATCGTCATATCTGTTCCACACCAACAAAAGTTGAATGCAGAGCAAAACTCTACCCTGATATTCCGCTCACACAGTTGGGTCAGGTAGTGACTTGTAATGCCCAAGATGGATTAATTTGCCTCAATGTAAATCAAGGTCTTCAACAGCAGTGCTTTGACTATGAAATAAAAGTATATTGTTGTGAAGTCCCAGTATCATGTCCAACTAGCACTACTGCACCGGCAACTCCATCAACAACTCCAACACCAACAACTCCAACAACAACAACACCAACAACAACTCCAACAACAACAACACCAACAACTACTACAACAACAACAACTCCAACATCAACAACTCCAACAACAACAACACCAACAACAACTCCAACAACAACAACAACAACAATAACTCCAACAACAACCACACCAAAGCCTTCAAGTCCACTCACAACTTCATGCATACCTGTGTGCACTTGGTCTGATTGGATGGACTTTGGCCCTCCTACATCTGGTCCTAATGGTGGTGAAGTTGTACCAATAAAAAGGATAAGTGACACTCATCGTCATATCTGTTCCACACCAACAAAAGTTGAATGCAGAGCAAAACTATACCCTGATATTCCGCTCACACAGTTGGGTCAGGTAGTGACTTGTAATGCCCAAGATGGATTAATTTGCCTCAATGTAAACCAAGGTCTTCAACAGCAGTGCTTTGACTATGAAATAAAAGTATATTGCTGTGAAGTCCCAGAAACATGTCCAACTAGCACTACTGTCCCGGGAACTCCAACAACTCCAACAACAACAATTCCAACAACAACTCCAACAACAACAATAACTCCAACAACAACACCACCAACAACTACTACTACAACAACCACACCAAAGCCTTCAGGTCCGCTCACAACTTCATGCATACCTGTGTGCACTTGGTCTGAATGGATGGACTTTGGCCCTCCTACATCTGGTCCTAATGGTGGTGAAGTTGTACCAATAAAAAGGATAAGTGACACTCATCGTCATATCTGTTCCACACCAACAAAAGTTGAATGCAGAGCAAAACTCTATCCTGATATTCCGCTCACACAGTTGGGTCAGGTAGTGACTTGTAATGCCCAAGATGGATTAGTTTGCCTCAATGTAAATCAAGGTCTTCAACAGCAGTGCTTTGACTATGAAATAAAAGTATATTGTTGTGAAGTCCCAGAATCATGTCCAACTAGCACTACTGCACCGGCAACTCCATCAACAACTCCAACATCAACAACTCCAACAACAACAACACCAACAACAACTCCAACAACAACAACACCAACAACGACTACAACAACAACAACTCCAACAACAACAATTCCAACAACAACTCCAACAACAACAACAATAACTCCAACAACAACACCACCAACAACTACTACTACAACAACCACACCAAAGCCTTCAGGTCCGCTCACAACTTCATGCATACCTGTGTGCACTTGGTCTGAATGGATGGACTTTGGCCCTCCTACATCTGGTCCTAATGGTGGTGAAGTTGTACCAATAAAAAGGATAAGTGACACTCATCGTCATATCTGTTCCACACCAACAAAAGTTGAATGCAGAGCAAAACTCTACCCTGATATTCCGCTCACACAGTTGGGTCAAGTAGTAACTTGTAATGCCCAAGATGGATTAATTTGCCTCAATGTAAACCAAGGTCTTCAACAGCAGTGCTTTGACTATGAAATAATAGTATATTGTTGTGAAGTCCCAGAATCATGTCCAACTAGCACTACTGCACCGGCAACTCCATCAACAACTCCAACATCAACAACTCCAACAACAACAACACCAACAACAACTCCAACAACAACAACAACAACAATAACTCCAACAACAACCACACCAAAGCCTTCAAGTCCGCTCACAACTTCATGCATACCTGTGTGCACTTGGTCTGATTGGATGGACTTTGGCCCTCCTACATCTGGTCCCAATGGTGGTGAAGTTGTACCAATAAAAAGGATAAGTGACACTCATCGTCATATCTGTTCCACACCAACAAAAGTTGAATGCAGAGCAAAACTCTACCCTGATATTCCGCTCACACAGTTGGGTCAGGTAGTGACTTGTAATGCCCAAGATGGATTAATTTGCCTCAATGTAAACCAAGGTCTTCAACAGCAGTGCTTTGACTATGAAATAAAAGTATATTGTTGTGAAGTCCCAGAATCATGTCCAACTAGCACTACTGCACCGGCAACTCCATCAACAACTCCAACATCAACAACTCCAACAACAACAACACCAACAACAACTCCAACAACAACAACACCAACAACGACTACAACAACAACAACTCCAACAACAACAATTCCAACAACAACTCCAACAACAACAACAATAACTCCAACAACAACACCACCAACAACTACTACTACAACAACCACACCAAAGCCTTCAGGTCCGCTCACAACTTCATGCATACCTGTGTGCACTTGGTCTGAATGGATGGACTTTGGCCCTCCTACATCTGGTCCTAATGGTGGTGAAGTTGTACCAATAAAAAGGATAAGTGACACTCATCGTCATATCTGTTCCACACCAACAAAAGTTGAATGCAGAGCAAAACTCTACCCTGATATTCCGCTCACACAGTTGGGTCAAGTAGTAACTTGTAATGCCCAAGATGGATTAATTTGCCTCAATGTAAACCAAGGTCTTCAACAGCAGTGCTTTGACTATGAAATAATAGTATATTGTTGTGAAGTCCCAGAATCATGTCCAACTAGCACTACTGCACCGGCAACTCCATCAACAACTCCAACATCAACAACTCCAACAACAACACCAACAACAACTCCAACAACAACAACACCGACTACTACTACAACAACCACACCAAAGCCTTCAAGTCCGCCCACAACTTCATGCATACCTGTGTGCACTTGGTCTGATTGGATGGACTTTGGCCCTCCTACATCTGGTCCTAATGGTGGTGAAGTTGTACCAATAAAAAAGATAAGTGACACTCATCGTCATATCTGTTCCAAACCAACAAAAGTTGAATGCAGAGCAAAACTCTACCCTGATATTCCGCTCACACAGTTGGGTCAGGTAGTGACTTGTAATGCCCGAGATGGATTAATTTGCCTCAATGTAAACCAAGGTCTTCAACAGCAGTGCTTTGACTATGAAATAAAAGTTTATTGTTGTGAAGTCCCAGAAACATGTCCAACTAGCACTACTGAACCAGCAACTCCAGCAACAACATCTTCAACAACAACTCCAACAACAACAACAACAACTCCATCAACAACAACACCAACAACTACAACAACAACTACATCACCAATAAGAAGTACAACACTGACAACAACATTTGAAGTAATAACTGGATCCATATCAACACCTCCTACAGGCCATCAATGTCAATGCAATTTTAATGGAACTAAATTCTCTCTAGGTAAATCATTAGACCTTTACTCTTTTTTCCCTCACTGTATTGTAGAAAATCAAGCTTGACTTTACGTATGTTATTTTCTCATAAAAATTAACTTACAACATATTTTCACTTTGTTTCATAATGTGCTACATTTAGGTTCCTATATTTACAATGTGAGTGATCCTGATGGATGGTGTTATGTTGCAATTTGTAAGCTGAATGACCACAACGAATGTAAGATTTACAATGATTCATTTGCCTGTGGTGTAAGTTCAACTACACCAGCACCAACTACAAGCCAGCACATACCCTGTGACAAGCCACCTCTAAAGGTAATGAATGTAACAAAGACTTTGTTTTTTCAATTTAGCAGATAATTTAATTTGATTTCATAATGTGGTTATTAGCAAATATGAACTGTGCTTCTAATGTTTTATTCTTAGTTTATATCTAAAAAGGTAATGTTATATCTTTTTAGATTCTATTACATAGGTTCCTCACTGTTACATAACTCACCATGTAGTCATTTGTTTGTTTTTACATGAATTTTACATGAATGAAACAGTTCAAATCTTATTAACACTGTAATCAACACAACATTTTTTTTGTAACGTAATAACTTAGTAACTAATAATGCTCGGTTATAATGCTTAGTATTGACAGTACAGTTTTAGTGTTTAAAATCTGAATTTGGTAAATAAAATCTATTTACCAAACGAGCTATTTCTGCAAAAATTAATTGCTTCTCTTGAGATAGACAATGAATTAAGAGTATTCTGATATTTCTTTTCTTATCCTCTCAGAGCATTTACATATTTGCAATTATTGTGTATTTTGATTAGCATGGAGAGACTATACCAGATGGAAATTGTGCGAATCTTACATGTGACAATGGAGTAGTCATACATGAGCATGTGAAATGTGAGGATGCACCTTTGCCTGTGTGTGTTAACCAACATCCACCAAAGCTAGTGAAAGATGATTCCGGGTGTTGTTCCAAATACGAATGCCAGTGTAAGTAAAGTGCAGTGTTTGTCATTTCTACATACTGCAACTGATTTTCTATTATTCTATTATTCCCAACAGCATTAATAATTACATTATCTTTTTTGTTCATCATTCAGGTATATGCAGTGGCTTTGGAGACCCACATTACATTACTTTTGATGGAACATACTACCCATTTCAAGGGAACTGTTCCTATGTCCTTGTCAAAGAGATAAACCCAAAATACCACTTCAGTGTCATTATTGACAATGTCTTCTGTGACTCTGAAGATGATCTCTCCTGTCCTAAATCTCTGACTGTGCACTACGAATCCTTTGAAATTTTCATGACACAAGAGATTTCTAATGGAAGCATTATAAATCTGGTAACTAGTTTAATCATTTATATATTTCAAAGGAATTTGGATTTGCTAAAAATCAACTAAGCATTGGTCTAAATAAAGCGTAGATTTAGGATTAAAAGTCTACTCATAAATTGCACAATAAAAAAAACTATTTTGGAGATAAAAAGATGTTGATGAGCTTTGTAGTATTGTAACTTAATTTAAACTTAACTTAACTTATTGTAATCTTTTTATCTATGAAATGTTTAAGAAATTGCACATCAACAGCATGCCAAACTAACGATTACTTGTTGATTACAGCTATGCAACATTAACAGAAATGTACTTTTAACAGATTAAAGTCAACAACAATCTGGTCAAACTACCATATCAGAACAAGGACTTCCGAATTTCAGACAATGGTATTGAATCACTCGTCGTGATACCAGCAATCGATGCACAGGTCACCTTTACTGGCATGATGTTTTTCATCAACCTCCCTTGGCAGATGTTCCATGGAAACACTGAAGGACAGTGTGGTAAGTTCATGTTCTAACTGCTAAAATAATGCTTAAATGTAAATTGTGCAGATTAATTGTGCTTGATGTTTTGTTTCTCTACAGTGAGACCCAGAAAATACATGAAAACTGTTTCACCTAACATCCTGTACAAATGTTGTGATCATTCGTAAATAAACTTAATTAAGCACAAACATATACAGTATATTTTAAAATGTGTTAACAGAGGATAAGAATTGGCTTGATAGATAGATAGATAGATAGATAGATAGATAGATAGATAGATAGATAGATAGAAAGATAGATAGATAGATGGATAGATAGATAGATAGATAGATAGATAGATAGATAGATAGATAGATAGATAGATAGATAGATAGAATTCAAGTGTAATATTCATCAAGTTGCAGAGAAACACTAGTGAGATTAACAGAACAGGTTAAAATTCTGTAGTAGCTTTTGGATAGGGCCAGTGATCAGTAAGAATGAACTAAAGGGAATTAGAAATTTGTCATAATAATGGTAATTATACAGCAGACAGTGTTTTGTTCTAATAGAACTTCTTTTCATCTGTTTTAGGAACATGTGATAATAACCGTACAGATGATTGTCGCCTACCAAATGGCACCATTATATCCTCTTGTGAAAAAATGGCTCAGTATTGGAATGTCAGTAATAATAATAGCTGTCTAGTGCCAAAGCCTAAACCAACACCGGTGCCATGCACCAATGCTCCAATCTGCCAAAATATTAGCAAGTAAGAAGACTTAGCCTCTTTCTAACACTGTTGATCAAACTACTATTAGGACATGATGCCCTAGTTTTACATGCTTAATTCTACCCTGAATCTTTTTAAAAGGATCTTTAAGGAATGCCATGAGCTTGTCCCATACCAGTTTTTTGAGGAGGCCTGCATTTATGACGTGTGCCACATGAACAACGAGGTCATCGGTTGCTACAGTTTGCAGATGTATGCTGATCAGTGTGCTCTGGCAGGAATCTGTATCGACTGGAGGTCAGCCACGAACAGAGTGTGTGGTAAGTGGCATTAAGTAACGTCAGTCAATGAAAAACGGTGTAGTATCTGCTCAAAGTAGTTAAAAATGTTTATTTCCTCCATATTTAGAATTCAAATGTGAAAAGCCCAAAGTCTACAAACCTTGTGGACCTCAGATTCCAGAAACTTGTGATTTAAGGTAACACAGTAACAAAACGATATTTTTTAATGATTACAAAATTACATTGCAGTGACATTTTATTGTTTGCT
Source organism: Tachysurus vachellii (assembly GCF_030014155.1). Classification (NCBI taxonomy): domain Eukaryota; kingdom Metazoa; phylum Chordata; class Actinopteri; order Siluriformes; family Bagridae; genus Tachysurus; species Tachysurus vachellii. The sequence goes on from NC_083460.1 coordinate 21,757,953, forward strand.
TTTACAGTTTTAACCTCAAATTTATAAGCACACCCAGTACATTTAGTGCTCTGGAAAAAATATTCTGGGAAGGCTGCTACTGTCCGAATAACACAATACAGTTGGGTCCAGATGTAAATGAGTGTGTTGAGTATTGTGGTAAGCGACAACTTTTAAAAACTAAAGTTGAAACTACAGACAGGTGACAAATTAATGTTAAAAACAACTATGCTGATTGGAGTGGTTTCTTTTGTGATAGCCCCGACCTCACCCATATAACATAAATATGTATGCAATGGTCATCACAGTCACCAGCCCCAATTATTTTCTCCTTTTTAACCAGCATATTAGACAGCCCTATTATCAAAATACCACCAGAGGAACAATCATTTGGAAGAATGGTGTTCATCCATTTAGCACAGTTCTAGATCTATGCTAAGGTGCACTGGAGCAGTTCTGCAGACCATGGTTGTCATCTTACTTAAGACATTAAGTTAAGACATTATGTTGACCTTTAATTTGTCGTCTGTCTGTAGATCTACTATGTACCTGTTTAAATATTTAGTGCTGGCTCAAAATCTAATTGTATTTCTTTTATCTTCAAATAATCAGGCTGCAAAACACATGACAATCAGATTAAAAAGGTAAAAGAAAACAGACTTAAATATTACATTTTTACAGTAATACATTTGTTATTGAAATTGCTACAGTAATTAAGCACAACACATCAATAACATACAATCACCTTTAGCCCAAAGAGAAATGGATTTCTGGCTGTATGAACTGCACATGTGAAGAGAGTCTGACAGTGAGCTGCATGCATTTAACATGTCCTACAAAAGAGCCTGTTCACTGTGACGCACCCGGTCAGGTGAAGATCACAGAGACTGTGGATTGCTGCGAGCATGACATTTGTGGTAAGTTTACACATTATAAACAGTCACATTTTATCTTGTCTGTTCCCAAAATTCAGCTGAATGATCATATGGATGTAAAATTCAGACTAAAAGGCAGTGTGATATTTATGTTACAAAGTCTGTGTAATGCAGCAACAGTTTGTATCATCATATAACTAATCAGATAATTTACACATTATTTACAGTTTTTTTAATATTCTATTCTTCCACAGTATGTAATAGTAGTCGTTGTCCCACTGAGACTTGCCCTATCGGATTCACTCCACTCATTGTCGAAATGAAAGGCTGTTGTCCAGCTTACACCTGTGGTGAGTGTGAAGCAGCTTCAATATATATAATTTTTCCTGTATACATGTTTAATATAGTTAGAACAAATACATTAAAAATCTGTTCTTTCTCTTTAAACAGTGCCTGAACCTGTCTGTGTGTTCAATGACACATTGTATAAGGTAAGAATAGCATGACCAAGATATGGAATAAAATATATATTTACCATACTCCAAACTTTACAAATGACATTAATTTATGCTGGATTACATAAGAATTCACACCCTTTAAAACCTAAAACTGAAATGCACTTTTTGCATCATTTTGTAGAATTAATCACATTCTGTACAAAATAGTTAGGTGGTTTTTACATTATTACAGTTTACCAAAAAAATATTTACAAATAAAAATAAGTAGTCAGTCAGTGACTAGGTAAAGAGGGTATGAAAATAAGCACATGTAATTCTCAAAATGATGCTACCACCATTATGCTTCACGGTGGGGATGGAGCTCTCATAGGGCTGTGTTGGGTTTTTTACCACACTAAGTGCTTAGTATCCGGTATCAGGTACAAATAATACCACATGATATGTGATAATGTGTGGTGCACACCAGATTTTTTTTTATGGATTTTTTTTATGGCTCTATACAATAATGACAAGAATCACACAAAACAGATTTAGTTAAAGTAAACATTTAAAGTCAGCTGTACATCAAATCTCCGGTTAAAGGTCCTTAAGGTGTTACTCAGGTATAAGTGAGTGGATGTCAGTAAAACAAAGATTGTACAAGTCATGTTTTTACTTAAATTAGTTCTAAGAATGATTTAGGCATCTAATCATTAAAGCTAATGTGATATACAATGACAAAATACAAGAGGATAAGAAAGAAGCAGGACACTAGGTGCATGGGCAGTTGGCAGAACAGTGTCTTTTCCAGTCATAAAATGTTTCAGTAACGCGTCTTCTGTTTTTTTTTTTGTAGCCTGGTGAAACCTGGACTCCACCTAATGACAAGTGTGTGACTTACAGCTGCGTGAAAAATGGGACTCAGTACAGTACAGTAAAGAACCAGCACGTTTGTCCACCATTCTTTGAAGATGACTGTGTTCCTGTAAGTTACCACAACCATAAAAACAACATAATCACACTGCTAACATAAGTAGTGATATAATAATATATAAATAAAGCTAATATTGAATCTACTGTTAATGATGCACTTGATTGTAATAGAACAAAATATTTGGAGATCAGGTTCAATTCTACACTACAGTACATGATGCCTTCTTCAGAGTGATCTGCCATGGTGTCGTTGTCTATGTATTTTATATAATACCATAATATAATCCCTTTTCTTCTTATTTATGCAGGGAACAATTGTCATTGCTGACTGCTGTCCTAAATGTAAGTGTTCATTTACATTCATTTGTTTAAAAAAAAAAAATAAAAAAAATAAAAACACAGATAAGTGAGCAAATCCAATCCAAACTAAATCAACTAAATTTTATTTTAAGGCACACTGAAGAATAGGGCATGCAGCCTCTCCAGAAACTCCACTTACCTTGAGAGTAATGGCTGCCGGACTGCAAAACCAGTGGAAATGACAGCTTGTGAAGGATCTTGTGTCACATCTTCCATGTATTTATTTTTATTCTTCTATCATGACTATTTGGAGATGATTAGAAATTATTAGAGCAATATTTTGTTAACAGACTTTTATTCAACTTTTCTATAAGATGTCTGTGTCTGTGCTTTTAATGTTAGTAGTTTTAAATGGATAATGATTTTGCAGGAACCTCCGTTCAGCTTACTGTGTTACATCATGAACCATCATTTCAAACCATCCACTTTCTCTGTCCCCTCCTCAGCTACTCGATGGCAGCCAACATGTTTGAGCACTCGTGCTCTTGTTGTCAGGAAGTGTCCACCATCAAGAAGGAAGCGGAATTCCTCTGTCCAGACGGATCAAAAGTCACCCACATGTACATCTATGTGGAGAAGTGTGGCTGCTATGAGAGAGAGTGCACCCTGAAGGAGACTTCTCCTGTCCAGAGACGGCGTAGGCGTCGGTGATCACATGTAGAACAGTCATTTTCTCTAATCAATGTTAATCTATTTATGACTCTATTTACATGAATCAACTAAAGAATTGTGATACTGTAACTGTAAATCCTTTCTGATACTTAGAACCTAATAAATATCAGCAATCAACAAGCCACAACTTGTTTGTGTGAAAATGCATCTAGTGGTGGAAAAAAAGCAGAAGGCATAAGAAAAGATATTTAAAATCTTTTAAAAAACATTAAATCAGTTTCTCATGACACACAGTAACAGTACTATATATTTTTTATATCTTAAACAATATATTACCTTGCAAGAGTAGAGGATACCGAGGATAGAGTTAGGTGGAAACTGATGATTCGCTGTGGTGACCCCTAAAGAGAAAAACCGAAAGTAGGAGAAGAAGAAGAAACAATATATTACTTACTGCCAAAAAAATAGCAGAGTAGGTTTTTTTATATGAAAATAATATAATTTTTTATATTATCCAGAACTCAGGATCAAATCCCGAACCCTGGAGTTGGGCTGAAAATATACACTCAAAATATGTTTTATATTATTATGAGCAAATTACACACAAGAAAAATTTGTAATCCTGACTTTAGCCATATAAACTCAATTATATTTCTATATTATTATTTATATTACTCAACACATCACAAGAAAGATAATGAAAAAAGGCACATCATGGAATGTATGTCATTTTAAAGTAGACAATTTCAACAATCAGATTATTATTTTACTTACTCAGGTGATGCCACTGTAAAGTCTTCAAAGAGCTATTCCTTTTAAAGGTGAAACTTAAATATAGGGGTGCATTATCTTTAAATAAAAGCAAATTAATACAGACAAATTAATAAAACAGCTTGACATGAACATCTGAGTTTCTCTTCTCATGGATTTTATTTAGAATTACTAAAGCATCAAATTGTACTAAAGCATCAAACTTTCACTGTTTGACATTAGCCCATATTAAGGTAAATAAGATTTGACATGATCCTATAGAAACAAATAAATAAGAGGCCCACATACTGTAATGAGCATAATTTAATGTTTAGTAGACGTTTTCACTAATACCAAAACCAAACATTTACATTATCCAATGGATATACTGTATAAACCTGACCATTGTTTGCAGCAAATATAAAAAAAATAAATAAACAGATTTTAAATAAATCTTTTTTTTTCTAACTTTATTGCTAACTTTATTGGTTAATTTATTTGTAAGTAGTGTTAAAAGAAGCTACAGAAAAGATCAAGACCCTCAGTAAGCTGAAAGTAGATTGAAGAAGAGCAAAATTTTCCACCACTTTGAGGATGGGACTGATTACCAATGGATCCATGCAAAAACCACCTCAGGCCTCACCCATGCTCCTAAAACCAGGAACCAGGTTAAGGTTATGGCATGGAAGCCTTTAGTATTGCCACATATACATTAGAGCACAGTGGATTTCTTTTCTTTGCATATCCCAACTGAGGTGGTTGGGGTCAAAGTGCAGGATACAGCACCTCTGGAGCTGGAAGGGTAAACAGGGTCCAACAGTGGCAGCTTCACAGTGCTGGGGCTTGAACCCCAATCCTCCGATCAACAACCCAGAGCCTTAACCACTTCCCCAGACCACCAGTGCCCCAACAGTAATAATAACCCACAACCTGCAAGTGTTGTCACCAAGCATGCCATGAGATCCTGCTTTGACATATGCAAAAGAAAACCAAGAAATACAGGTGCATCTCAATAAATTAGAATGTCATGGAACAGTTCATTCATTTTAGTAATTCAACTCAAATAGTGAAATGCGTGTATTATATAAATTCAGTACACACAGACTGAAGTAGTTTAAGTCTTAAGGTACTTTTAATTGTGATGATTTTGGCTCACATTTAACAAAAACAAACTAAACAAACAAAGGTTTCCCGAGTCATCAAAATGGTCTCTCAATTTGGTACACAAGGCTACACAATAATGGGGAAGTCTGCTGACCTGGCAGATGCCCAGAAGACAATCATTGACACCCTTCACAAGGAGGGTAAGCCACAAACATTCATTGCAAGAAACTGTATCCAAACAACAAACTGTATCCAAACAGAAAGTTGAGTGGAAGGAAAAAGTGTGGAAGAAAAAGATGCACAACCAACCGGGAGAACCGCAGCCTTAAGAGGCTTTTCAAGAAAAATCGATTCATGAATTTGCAACTTCAATGAATTTGCATGAATTTGAATGAACTGATGCTGGGGTCAAGGCATCAAGAGCCACCACACACAGACGTGTCAAGGAATTTCAAGTCAAGAGAAGCTTTTATTGTCATTACAACCATATATAGCTATTGCAGTACACAGTGAAATGAGACAACGTTTCTCCAGTACCATGGTGCTACATAAGACAAAGACAGAACTAAGGACTTAAGTAAGTATTCCTAGCCACATAAAGTGCATTTGTGCAACCTGCAACTCTCTTTTGTCTTTTGTCTCTTGCAGGAGAGACAATAAAGAGACAAAAAAGACAATACACAAAAGACAATACACAAAAACAGCGCCAACCAGTGTAAATACTGTATGTCCAATCAATACTGCATGTGCAGAAATACAGGAATGAACCCTAGTATTATAGCAGCAGTTACATGAGGTAATGTAATGTATTGTGCAAAACAGCAATCAACTGAAATGTGAAAGACAGCATGTGCAAAGAGCAAAAACAGTGTGCAAAACAGCATGTAAAAAGTTTTATATGGTGGTGCTGTAGACATGGATGTATATTGGTACAGTTTATTTTTAATGTGTGTGTATGTGTGTATTGTGCTCGGTACAGTTCAGTTCAGTTATTGAGGAGTCAAATGGCTTGTGGACAGAAATTGTTACACCAGAATGCCAGAATGCTTCGGGAACATGTGTGAGGGGTGCTGTTCCAATGCTGTTGGCTTTGCGGATGCAGCGTGTTGTATAAATGTCCATGATAGTGGGAATAGAGACTCCAATGATCTTCTCAGCTGTCCTCACTATTCGCTGCAGGGTCTTACGAGCCGAGATGGTGCAGTTCCCAAACCAGACAGTGATGCAGCTGCTCAGAATGTTCTCAATGGTCCCTCTGTAGAACGTAGTCAGGATGGGGGAGGAAGATGGCTACTCTCAAACTTCGTAAGAAGTAGAGATGCTGCTGGGCTTTCTTGGTGATGGAGCTGGTGTTGAGTGACAAGGTGAAGTTCTCCGCTAGATGAACACCAAGAAATTTGGTGGTCTTGTTGATCTCTACAGATGATCCATCAATGTTCAGCGAAGAGTGGTCACTCTGTGCTCTCCTGAAGTCAACAACCATCTCTTTCATTTATCAACATTAAGAGACAGGTTGTTGGCTCTACACCAGGCAGTTAGCTGTTGCACCTCCTCTCTGTATGCCGACTCCTCATTCTTGCTGATGAGACCCACCACGCTTGTGTCATCAGTGAACTTAATGAAATGGTTCGATCTGTGCATTGCTGCACAATCGAGAGTCAGCAAGATAAAAAGTGGTGAGATGAGAACGCAGCCCTGAGGGGCTCCAGTACTCGAGTGTGGTGGTGCTGGAGATGGTGTTCCCGATCCGGCCTGACTGAGGTCTCCCAGTCAGGAAGTCCAGGACCAGTTGCAGGGGGAGGTATTTAGTCCCAGCAGGCTAAGCTTCTCAATCAGGTGCTGAGGAATGATTGTGTTGAATGCTGAGCTAAAGTCTATGAACAGCATTCGTAAAGTGTCTTTATTGTCTAGGAGGGCTAAATGAAAGGCCATGGCAATGGCATTGTCCGTGGAGCGGTTTGGAGGAAGGGTGGAGAAGCTCATAGCCCAAGTTGCTTGAAGACCAGTGTTAAGTTTCCACAGTCTGTGATGATTTGGGGTGCAATGTCATCTGCTGGTGTTGGTCCACTGTGTTTTTTGAAAACCAAAGTCACTGCACCTATTTACCAAGAAATTTTAGAGCACATCATTCTTTATTCCTTCTAAAGATGCTGATTACATTTTTCCAGCATGATTTGGAACCTGCCCACACTGCCAAAAGCACTAAAAATTGGTTAAATTACCATGGTATTGGTGTGATTGACTGGCCAGCAAACTCACCAGACCTGAATTGTCAAGAGGAAAATAAGAAACAAGAGAACAAAAAATGCAGATGAGCTGAATGCCACTGTCAAAGAAACCTGGGCTTCCATACCACCTCAGCAGTGCCACAGACTGATCACCTCCATGCCATGCCATATTGAGGCAGTAATTAAAGCAAAAGGAGCCCCTACAAAGTATTGAGTGCGTATACAGTAAATAAACATACTTTCCAGAAGGACAACAATTCAGCAAAAATGTTACAATGTTAAAATATAAAATGTCTTATGAAGTATTCTAATTTGTTGAGATAGTGAATTGGTGAGTTTTTGTTAAATGTGAGCCAAAATCATCACAATTAAAATAACCAAAGATATACATCCAAAGACTGGATTTATATAATACAAGAGTTTCAATATTTGAGTTGAATTACTGAAATAAATGAACTTTTCCATGACATTCTAATGTATTGTGATGCACCTGTATTTGTCTCCAGCTTTTCTCTGTCCAGACTGAGGGATTTCTCTGCATTAAATAAGTGAAGAATAACAATTTTTTTCAGGACTAGGCAGCTGCATATCTTTACATAAAACAAAAACAGTGATTAATAAACTATTAAACATTAGTAGTGTGTACCAATATACATCCATACATCCATTATTGCTTGTATTTACATACAATGGCAGGTAAATCACATTTTAATAAAACTTGTTTTAGGAATAACCTTTTTTTCATACAGAACTAATTAATGAATATTTAATATTTACAATTTGGATAGACTTTTTTCTATGCCAATGACAGAGTTAAATGCAGTGAATTGTGTCCAAGAGAAAAACCCCTGAGGTATTAAATAGATGTAGGTCACTTTTTTTAAAGTGCAACTTTGGAATCTTTTGTCAAATTCAAATAACTTAATAGATACTTATTGTGATGCTTATAACGGAATTAAACAGACTGGTTTTACTGGTTTTTATTTATCTTGATCAATTGTAATAATAAGAAGTCATTTAGTGCTTTGTTGTTCTTGTACTGTTTGCACTCTATGTCAAGTTGCACTTGATGTACTTTATGTATGTACGTAGGACCACAATATTTCAGTCCTTATTTCTTTGTTGTGTTCTTTAGCACCATGGCAATGGAGAAACATTGTTTCAGTTCACCATGTACCACATCAGCAACAGTATGTATATATGGTTGAAATGAAAATAAAAGTTTCTGGACTTGACTTGATATCATAGGAGAATCCAAACAAAACAGTTGAGAAAAGAAAACTACAAAGAAAACCCCTGAAATAAAAACAGTCGACTTCCACAAGTCTGATTCTTCCTTAAGAGCAATTTCCAACTGAAGGTGCCATGAGCATCTGTAAAATCAGACAGACAAAGAGGAACAAACTATATTAAAATGATCATACAGTATGACCAGCTTGAAATCACCTGTGTTCACAGGAAAAAAACAGCTTGGCAGGACTAGCACAAACGCTTCCCTCCTACAATCATTTCAATGCTGTTTGGACACAACAGTTTTATTACAGTGCTGTCCTGTAAAAGGAGTTATAATAGACCTCACCCTGTGAAACAAATCCCGTTCAGATAGACCTTATGCTGAGATGCTGCACTTCCATGATCAACCTGGCTTCATCTCATAATATTTTAAACTGATTTTCCCCAAAACACACTTTATACATTTTGAATGTAATGGTAATGTAAGGTACTTGTACAGTACCATGGATAGTTTTTTTGGAGCTTGATGTAGGCTATATCAGGACTTATCGTGTTGATCACAGCAGTCCATACATGTACAGCATTTAGCAGACACCCTTATTCAGAGGTACTTACAGTTAATCTCATTTTATACAATTGATGGTCAAGGGTCTTGCTCAGGGTCCCAACAGTAGCAGCTTGGTGGACCTGGGATTCAAACTGTCAACATTCCAACCAGCAGTCCAACCTCTTAACCACTAAGGTACCACATCACCACATCCATCCATACCACAAGCTAATGAACCTAACAGACAAACTGACAAATTTTTGAAAGATATGTTTCCAAGTGTAAAGATAACACTTCATATTACAATAAAAACAGCAGGGAAACATGGTGGTGTGGGGATGCTTTGCTGCTTCAGGGGCTGAAAGTCTTTTATTTGTCTCATATTTGATTGAACTGATCTGCTTTCTACCAGAAAATCATAAACATGAATGACCAGAAAGAGCTCATTATGTGTAGGTTATCTGAAGCCCAAACATGCAGCATGACAATAATCAGGAGTGGAAGAGTCCACAGCTCAAAAGAAATTAATTAAGGATCTGGAGTGTCCTAGATAAAGTCTTGACTTTCACTAGATGCAGCAGCAGTTAGAAAAGACCTTTGTTGTGGCTTAAGTAAAACAAGTTAGATGGAAGTTACCTTTTCACTTAAATTACTAAGATACTGTTTGACCCTTTTCCCCTCAATAAATAAAAAGTATATAAATAAATAAATTTAAAACTGTGTTTTGTGTTTCCTCATTTTCTCCTAGCCTTTTATTACATTTTGTCTGAGGATCTGGAACCAGGTAGCATGACAAATGTACAAAATAATAATAATAATAATAATAATAAAAAATGATATATATAGGGGGGCACGGTGGCTTAGTGGTTAGCACGTTCGCCTCACACCTCCAGGGTCGGGGTTCGATTCCCGCCTCCACCTTGTGTGTGTGGAGTTTGCATGTTCTCCCCGTGCCTCGGGGGTTTCCTCCGGGTACTCCGGTTTCCTCCCCCAGTCCAAAAGACATGCATGGTAGGTTGATTGGCATCTCTGGAAAAATTGTCCCTAGTGTGTGATTGCGTGAGTGAATGAGTGTGTGTGTGTGCCCTGCGATGGGTTGGCACTCCGTCCAGGGTGAATCCTGCCTTGATGCCCAATGACGCCTGAGATAGGCACAGGCTCCCCGTGACCCGAGGTAGTTCGGATAAGCGGTAGAAGATGAATGAATGAATGAATGAATGATATATATATATATATATATATATATATATATATATATATATATATATATATATATATATATATATATAGGGAAATTCCCTTTCACATGGATAGTTATTTGTTTGGTTTTTAAATAACCTAAATAATAACCAATAAATAATCCATGATTAACAGTTGTGGACAGAATTATTTTAGATTTACATACAGTAGATGGCAGTCCACTTGTGGTTTTTAAACTATTGTTCAGATCGGCCTTTTAATTAATGAGATATGACAAAAAAGGCCACAGTCACAACACAATTCAGGCAGGAGACAAATTGCCAGCGTGCTGGTGTCCTCCCTCTGTCCTATCCCTCTGTACATATTTATTCATCTTACAATAGGCCAAAAGTAACCTTTCCATGAAAGTGTTTTTTTTTTTGCTCCAGCTCTCTTTTCGTCAGAGTAATGTATTAGCACATGTCAGCTCCACACATCAATCATCCATGTGTGTATTTGAATTACATTGTCAAAGCCTTTGCCTTCATTCCCTAGATCCTGTATTGATCTCATTGCCCTAGGATGTTAGGCTTCTTGTGTTTACTTAGTCACTGTGAAATAATAGTTTTGTTCAAGATTATGCCCACTTACAGTAACATGTGAGAGTGCAGAGAGACCAAACAGGGAAGTTGGAGCTAAATATGCACCTGGAGAAATAGGCTGTGCTTAAAAAAAATACCTCTAGCAAATTAAAGCTGTTTGAAGGTTTACATGACCCAGCAACAATCTCTATCTCTGATGTCCCTGCTCCTCTCCTGATCAGCTGCTTAAAACAATTCCACAGACTATGAATAGGTTTTTTATCCCCACAATCCACATCTTTTCAAACACCATTAAGCGACCTGCATCACACCTCAGCTGCTCCACTCAGGCCATACTGTCATGTGAAGGAATTCTTCCTGTCTTTCCAGATTGCATATGGCCTGTCAGATTATTATAACCCAAAGGTTTGTTAATCAAGGGTGATGTTCACCATGTGACAGTACTTTCGGGTTTTAATCGACATCAGAGATTTGACATCGGTTACAGATGGGCTACAGGTTGAAATGTTGAGTTTAAAAGTCACTGTGCATTTATTATTTACATTTACAGCATTTAGCAGACACTCATATCCAGAGTGACTTACATTTTTTTCAGTTTTTTCAGGCCTTGCCCTGCAGTGGCAACTTGGTGGACCTTGGCTACTCTCAAACTTCGTAAGAAGTAGAGATGCTGCTGGGCTTTCTTGGTGATGGAGCTGGTGTTGAGTGACCAGGTGAAGTTCTCCGCTAGATGAACACCAAGAAATTTGGTGGTCTTGTTGATCTCTACAGATGATCCATCAATGTTCAGCGAAGAGTGGTCACTCTGTGCTCTCCTGAAGTCAACAACCATCTCTTTAGTTTAATCAACATTCAGAGACAGGTTGTTGGCTCTACACCAGGCAGTTAGCTGTTGCACCTCCTCTCTGTATGCCGACTCCTCATTCTTGCTGATGAGACACACCACGCTTGTGTCATCAGTGAACTTAATGAAATGGTTCGATCTGTGCATTGCTGCACAATCGAGAGTCAGCAAGATGAAAAGTGGTGAGATGAGAACGCAGCCCTGAGGGGCTCCAGTACTCAAGTGTAGTGGTGCTGGAGATGGTGTTCCCGATCCGGCCTGACTGAGGTCTCCCAGTCAGGAAGTCCAGGATCCAGTGGCACGGGGAGGTATTTAGTCCCAGCAGGCTAAGCTTCTCAATCAGGTGCTGAGGAATGATTGTGTTGAATGCTGAGCTAAAGTCTATGAGCAGCATTCGTAAAGTGTCTTTATTGTCTAGGAGGGCTAAATGAAAGGCCATGGCAATGGCATTGTCCGTGGAGCGGTTTGGAGGAAGGGTGGAGAAGCTCATAGCCCAAGTTGCTTGAAGACCAGTGTTAAGTTTCCACAGTCTGTGATGATTTGGGGTGCAATGTCATCTGCTGGTGTTGGTCCACTGTGTTTTTTGAAAACCAAAGTCACTGCACCTATTTACCAAGAAATTTTAGAGCACATCATTCTTCCTTCCTTCAACTTGGTGTGGCAACTTGGTGGACCTGGGATTCGAACCAATGACCTTCCGATCAGTAGTCGAACACATGATTATTTTACTTTTGTATCAGCACAACTAGCAAGGGAAAGAAAGTTAAACTGAAGTGAAGATTATTGATTATTCTATATTGAGAAACATTTAATTTATTTACTTTTGGTTATTCATTAAATCTAGCAGTATTTGAAAAGTAATGGGCAAGAAAACGCATCCTTTCACTTATCACTACAACAGGGATTGTGTCATGTATTTAATTATATTTTCTATTGCAAATTCATTGTTTTAATCTCTACTTTCTTTCATCCCATACCGGCAGTGTGCATTCTGTCAGAATCATTCCTGCTCCCTTGTTCCCTTGCTCAGATCTAATAGTCGTCACATCGCGATCATGAGGTGTGAAGCCTATTAAAATGCCCTTCAAGTCAAGTCAAGAAGCTTTTATTGTCATTTCAACCATATATAGCTGTTGCAGTACACAGTGAATTGAGTACTTAGTAAGTAAGTCCTAGCTACATAAAGTGCATCTATGCAACCTGGTGCAAACAGTGCAGGACAAGACAAACAAGACAGACAAGAGGGTGCAGGACAAAAGACAGTGCAGACGAAAAATTACAAGACAATACAAAAAATACAAAAAAGACAATACACAAAAGACAATAAACAGAAACAGCACCGACCAGTGTAAATACTGTATGTTCAACAATATTGCGTGCCGTAATGCTAGAATGAACACAGTTTCATACTGTAGCAGCAGGTCCCTGAGATAATGTAAAGAATTGTGCAAAACAGGTTGATATGTCTCACTCATCCACCATTTTTACCTTATGAAGGATTTATGGAAGTGAATCCAACCTATAATTCCTTTATATTTTTTTTTATAATTAAAGTTATCTGATATTTAACCTATAAATACATTTGACACTGTGGTGTTGCTGAGAAAGACTGGCCTGCTCTTTAAGTCTCTCAATGTTGGTGACAGTAGACTGCAGTACCATAAGTGGGGCAGAAGTTAAGGGGTTTCAGTTTATTGTTGCAGTATGAATACACTTACACACTGCTGTGTGAGTTTAGATGCATGTGTGTAGTGAGACATCGGGATATAACTACAGTATGGACTTGAGAGCCACTCAAACAGGCACAGAAGAGGAGTTTGTTTTGTTGTTAAGGTGTGTCTTGGTTACACACATGTTAGATTTATTTCATTTTTTTAAAGTGTTATATACTCGAGTGAAGAGCTCTGGGGTCTGACAGTTTTACTTTATGTCATTATGACATACTGAAGCTAATCTTTGAAGCCAATATTATGTACAGAAATGTGATGTTTTAGTTTAAACACTAAATTTGTGAAATAGTGTTCTGAAATATTTTAGTATCTCATAGCTACGTTAAGCTGAAAGTCAAAGTCATTTTGTTAGATGAGCAAATCTGAGCAAATTGGCAAATCTGAGAATGTTTCCCAAGAATGTTTCCCATGTGTCACCTCTGCTACAAAGTATAGGGACTGCACCCTATACTGAAGAGTTCAGTATTAATGCATGAACCACTGTATCTAACCCTATATAAAAGTATGGTGGATGTCATGGCTGGACCAGAGCATGCGCTCTGGACGCCACTGAAGCTGAACTGAAGTGATGTGGCTCATCTGTCATTCTCTTTTGGAAGACTCTCGAGATGCCACAGACATAATAACCTCATGCTCCTTAGCTGAACACCAAGAGTAATTCAATTCCATTCAATTTATTTGTATAGCGCTTTTAACAATTCCTATTGTCTCAAAGCAGCTTTACAAAAGTATGGAAACAGAAGAGAGAGGAAAAAGAAATAAATATATAATAATAATAAGAAGAAGAAAAAATAACAATAAAATTAATACATGAATATATACAATTAAAGTATAAAATTTATTTAAAAAATATTAACTTAAATTTAAAATACTATATATCTATCCCTATCCATAATGAGCAGTCCACTTGAGGTGACAGTGGCAAGGAAAAACTCCCTTAGATGATATGAGGAAGAAACCTTAAGAGGAACCAGGCTCAAAAGGGAACCCATCCTCATTTGGGTGACACTAAAAATAGTGTAAATGTAAATCATGTCCTTTCATCAACAGTTTATAATAGTGCAACCAAGAGCTCCTGAGGAACTAATGGGCCATCGTAATCTCTAAGTTCACCACAGGCCTGATTGCTGATAAAGATCAGACCATACAGCTGACTGACAAAACATTGGTTCAAAGAAGGCATGACAGTCTCCGGGCGGCTTCATACACAGCAATACCATGAGACACATAATATAAATATAAAACAAAAACATGGAATATTTCAAATATGTATATATCTCTATATATCACTGATATGCGGTAATTTCATTTCAGGTTCAACCAGAACTTCTTGAACAAAGCAAAAATTAAATAACCTGTTAACATTCCACTCTAAAAAAGAAGGAAAGGTGTGGACTCAATATAGTCAGTCTTCACACAAACTAAGAGCTCAAGATGTCTTGATGGTTTTACAGCTGGTATACTGGATTAATCACAAAACCATCCACTAGATCTGGAAAAATAAGTCCTCAACAGAAGGGCTAGAAATGTCACAAATGCAAATACTCATCTCCAAAACTGAATATATCCACAATCACAGTTAGCTCTACACTGACAAATACTCCACAGAAATATCAACACCCACAAATAAACCCAGAGCTAAATTCTTCCACAGTTCAAATTGCAAAATAAAAACAAAAAGCAATTCAAATTCAAACTCTTTTCTGAAATAAAAAAAGTCTTCTTATCTAAAAATACCAAATCAACTTGGACCTGAACATTACAATATCAATAATAGAATTATCAGTAGCCATGTTTTTGTGCCAGGTTTATTCTTTATATCAGGATACAGATCCTTAAAAGCAGTGTGAGTCAGTGTGAGTTTAATGGACCTGAATTAAATATGTCCTCTATCCTTTAATGCTTCAGGGTAAACTTGAAGTTTTGTGTGTTTAAGATGTTGAATCATGGCAGATCAGAGAGCCATTATTTAATGGGATGGGCTCAGATATTTATACATTATTTGTATAATCAAAGTAACTGAATGCCGTGTGCATACTCACATTAACTCAGTGACGTAAGCCTTAGTCTGTCAACAACTTAACACAAACCTTGCACAGCCTTAAGATGAAACTGATGAAGACCAATAAAATTCACCTGCAGCAACAAGATATTTAGTTTGTGAGATTTAACTTTGTTTTTTTATTGATCGAAAATAACAACATATGGGATGCTGTCTGTGTGTCAGCATGGATTTCCTCTGGTTTCATTTCACCCCATAAAAAACATGCTAGTAGGTGGATTGGCGGCATGATCCAACATGATCTTGACCAGGATAAAGTGGTTACTGAAGATGAATCAATGAATTAATTAAATAATTAGTGGAGTCAGATTACTGTCTCATCTGACTCCAACATATGATTCACTTCATAATGTTCATAGATGCCACATTTATGTCCACATAAAAGGCTTTTTTGTGTGTTTTTGTTCAGGTCAAATTCTGGGTAAATATTGAACTGCTACAGACTTCTCAGACTTTTGGTCTGTTAAGTCAATGCTTTTACTCTTTTCTTTCCCCATGATGATAGGCAGCTGCCAATTTCTACACATGAATGATTCTTGAGAGATTTTTCTGTTACACACTGCTATATTACTACAACTGATTTTGAAATGGGATGGTTATCAACACTAAAAGTGAGAAAACTAAAACAAATTAACCTTGTTAACTTTAGGGTTAATGAGCACTAAAACAGAATAGGAGATCCACACCTTACTTCTCCTAAAGGATGATTGCCTAAAGGTATTCATTGCCACGCCATCATCTAGCACAATCCAGATAGATATTTATCTAAGGAAAGTTAAACTAACTCATGGCCCCTCCTTAACTAAATCTCAAGAATATGACGTGAAACTCAGGTAGTATAAAAATCAGAGCAGATATGGGATTGTCACACCATACCTGTGGAGCGCTCGGCCTCTCCACAACACCACCATGGGGACTTTAAATTTATTAACTATAGCATTCGTAACATGGATCGCTCTATCTATTGGACAGACTACTGCACAAAGTAAGTCAATGACTTCATAACCAAGTGACATTGTGGGGCATGTTAACAATACTATGTTATAAATGATTAATCAGACCTGGTTACCTTCTAATGAATATATCAATTAAAAATCAACTGCCTGATATGGATTACAACATAAGAGCTCTGTTTTTTTATCGTATGTAATAAAAATATCTAAAAATATACAGATATAGAACTTGCTAATGTATACTGTTTCAAGAGAAATCAATGTCAGTAAAGAAGTATGACTTTGAAGTTTATAGAATAAAAGAATAACTTTTATTTTTCTAAATATTTCAGCGACCATAGCAATTATTGAACCGCAGTCGACAACGCAACTGATTTCAGGTAGACATGAACAAAATATATAGAAATCTATGATTTCATTTTATTTTACGCACAAAAGATAAAGGTGTAACAGAATGAAACATCATGTTTCAGGAATTGCTTCAGCGCATAACGAGCTTGTCTGCAGCACATGGGGAAATTACCACTTCTTGACGTTTGACGGAGACCTTTTCCAGCTCCCGTCCACATGTAACCACATCCTGACATCGCAGTGCGGAGGCAGCTACGAAGCCTTTAACGTTCAGTTGAGACGGCAGATGGTGAACGGCGAACCCACAATTAGCAAAATCTCCATGAAGCTGGATGGCGCAGTGGTGGAGCTCAGTAAAGACTTAATCAGTGTCAACGGCCAAAAGTGAGCCAGACTAGTCCACTAGCAACTCTTTTTATGGATCAGTTATTACACATTAAAAAGGCTCAGATAAAATCTGCTTTGACTCAAATGGAATTAAATGCCAATTTAGTACACATACATTTTCACCAGTATTTAGTGGACTTACTCATATAAAGCAGAATTCATATCTTTTAAAAATATCTACAAACAAATCTAATTTCTTTTTGTTGTTTTTTGTTTCTTTTTAAGGGTCACACTTCCATTTGTCACCAACGGAATATACATTGAAATGCGCAGCTCTTACATCACTGTCAAATCCACAGTGGGGCTAACAACTATGTGGAATGAAGATGATGCCTTCATGGTAAATCTTTATTCTTTGAATTTTGTTTAATGAAGATGGATACTGATACACAATTTCCTAGCTTACCTTTAAAGAACAATTTAATTAGTAAATAATTAATAAAATTGGCAAATAGTTGCAAAGCAGATGCTCATTGTGGGTTTATTTTCACAGATTGAATTAGATGCAAAGTATAAAAATCGGACATGTGGGCTTTGTGGCGACTTCAACGGCATCCCGACTTACAATGAAATGATCAAGAATGGTAATTAAAAATAAATTTCTTAAAAGTCAGGGTTAAGTAAGTGAGGAGTGTGTGTGTCTGTGTGTGGGTGTGCTGCTCTCCAATGAACTGGTGTCCCATATATTCCTGCCTCATGTTTATTGTTTCTATGATTAGCTTTAGATTCTTGCATAAATAAAGCTTTTTATGATGACTGAGAATGAAGAGTAGCATTATCATCCTGTTCCTGCATGAGATCGACATTGACATTTTTTTGTGTATACTTTAGATGTGGTTATCTCTCCATCTGATTATGGAAGTCTCTGGAAGATGGATGGACCCACAGAAAGATGCGAGGACCTACCTGCACCAACATATACAAACTGTGGAGATGAGGTATCAAATATCATATCTTCACTAAACAGTTTTCAAATGAACATTTGAATTAGAGATCATCATATAATGAACCCGAGAATCTGGAGGGCCAGCTGACATCACAGTCACTAAAGCTTGATAGATTCATTACTTTGCTGGTCCCGGAAGACATAAATGAATTGCTACATAAAAAGTTGGTATAAAACATAATCACCTGGCTGTATATTACACAAAACAGTCAGCACTAGTAAAGAAAAGCATTCAAAGCTACATAGCTCAGTAGCTTGGTAGGACTTTATATTCAATGAGGTATTAAATCAAATAAGGTAGTCAAGTTAGATTGTTAATAAGGTAGCAAACATTCAGCAAAGCAATCTGATTCAAATAATTTAACTATATTTAACTATATATATATAAAATATATAAATGTTATCTTTCTGGACAGAATTTCTGCCGTCAGCTGTTCCTCAATCCGGAGTTCAGCAGCTGCACATCTCTGGTGTCGGTCAATATGTTTGTGAAAGCATGTGTAGAGGATTTGTGCCAGTGTAACACAACTACAGACTCCTCCTGCTTATGTAAATCTGTAGCCGAGTATTCACGTCAGTGTGTGCACGCAGGAGGGAAACCTGGAAACTGGAGGACTGATGTTTTCTGCCGTGAGTAAACACTTCTCTTAATTAGCTTGTGCTTTGCCGACTGTGTGTCCTTCACAGACATGGATATACCTTACTAATGTATTGATATGGTGATATGGTGTTAACATTCACCACTGCACTGTCACTTTTCTTCTGTGTTTTGCACTATTTGGCACCACTTTAAAACCATGCATCATTGCACCCCCCAAAAACTATCATTACACTTCTGTATGTCCATCCATATTTATTCTGTTTATTCTGTGTATACATATATATATGTATATACATGTATATATTCATAATGACATTCCTTTTGTACAGCTATACCTGTCATACCACTTCATACTGTATCATACTTATATAAAAACCACACTATATATACCCTTATTCAGTTATATGTACATATTACTACACCTTCTGTATAACCTCATACCCTTATTTATTACTCTGCCACGTGTAAATAAGCTATCTATGCACTTCTGGTTAGATGCTAACTGCATTTCATTGGCTCTGTACATGTAACTTGCACAATGACAATAAAGTTGAATCGAATATAATCTAATCTAATCTATTACTCTGGATAACGCTGTTAAGTTTTTTTAATTTTACTTATCATCTCTTTGGTTACAGCCCAGTCATGTTCAGGTACCATGCAGTACACCGAGTGTGGCAGTCCGTGTGTCGATACCTGCTCGAACTCTGAGAGAGGAGATATTTGTGGTGAACACTGTATTGATGGATGCTTCTGTCCTCCTGGTAATTTGTTCAAAACCTCTTAAACCTAAAGCTTAAGGTTTAGCTCTAAGCTTGATCATGACTCCGATCCCACATCTAAAAAAATCTTTCAGATAAAATTGAAAATGTGTTTTATATTTTAAGGCACTGTGTGGGATGATGTGACCAACTCCAGCTGTATTCCGCTGAGTTCCTGCTCCTGTGTTCATGAAGGACAAATTTACAATTCTGGGGACAACTACACAGCTAGCTGCAGAGAATGGTGAGTCCTGTATCTAAAAAAAAAGGTTAAAGTGAAAATTCAAGTCATATTCATAGGGGTTATGATTGTATTTATTATTGTTGTTATTTTTATATTAAACCATATAACATAAAGCACCATCCATATAAATCCTAATGCGAATTCTCACCACTCCTGTTAAAAACTCTCTACTGCTGTTTCTAATTCATTATGAATGTTATCAGGTCTCATACACCACCATCACAAAACATTATGAATCACAATCAATGGGTCTAAATAGTTGAGATGCCATATTGGTTTTTAGAAAGAATCAGTAGATGTTTTTTCCTAGTCTCTTATTGTTATTCATTTATTTGGTTTCAGCACTTGCTCAGGAGGTCAGTGGGCATGTGTTTACAAAGACTGCCCTGGTACTTGCTCAGTTTTGGGAGGATCGCACATCATAACATTTGATGAAAAGCCATACACGTTTCATGGGGAGTGTTCGTACCTCCTTGCAAAGGTAACAGTCCTGACTTTAGGGTACAGTTTTTGAATGGCTTTCTAATTTTCACACACCACTAATTTGCACTGTTCTGCTTTGTTTAGGAGTGCACAGGCAACGATTTCACCGTTCTGGGTGACTTAATGCAATGTGGACTGTCAAACACTGAGAGCTGCCTGAAAACGGTCACCATCGCGTTATCGCAAGGCAGTAAGGTAATTATAAGAACGAAGGTTTAATCATGTACGGATATATTTTTATTATATCGGTATTATCTAATCTGTTATGCTTGTTTGTTGATAAACAATGATTTAAAAATAATTACTACAACCCTTCTTTACATGAAATGTCACATGGCAGTGAAATAGTACATGATAAAGAATAATGAATTAAAACATAACGCAATAAATACAAATGTGCAGATACTCAGCATGTGTCCATGATAAATTGCAATACAACATACTTCTCTTATATTAAAAGTTGTTTTATATACTTGTTTCTGAAAAATAAATCTATTCTTTTATATTTGCTCTTCAGCTGATTCAAGTGGATTCGACTGGGAATGTTAATGTGGACAAGATTTACACACAGCTTCCACTTTTTACAGGTACCAGCTCAGTCATTCCATCAGGACAAACAAATCAATACAATGAATTAAAAATACATTTTAATAAACATTAAGGTATTGTATTAAATAAATTCTCTAGCCAATGATTATACCTACATCACCATTTAGTCTAAAAGTCGGTCAACTTGTGTCACAATACTGCTCTTAAATATAACAAATAAATATGACGAGCGGTTACTTCAAACCCACTGAAGGTAAATGATTTTTAAATATTAAAATGCTTGATTTTGTGTCCACAGCTGATTTGAGCATCTACATGCCATCTTCCTTCTACATCATCATCAGGGTCATCAAGTCCAATATTCTTCTGCAGATCCAGCTGGTTCCCATCATGCAGGTTTTCATCACGCTGACTCCAGTTTTTAAAGGACAAACATGTGGTGTGTTCACACCATCCACTCTCTCTTTCACACATTTCACATTATCTTTAAATTGTATAAGTAGTAAAAGTCAATCATCTGTTTGTTATGAAGCAGATTGTAATATTGTAAACTGAATCGACTTTCACTTGCAGGACTTTGTGGTAATTTCAACAACATACAGGCAGACGATTTCACCTCACCTAGTGGACTTACAGAAGGAACAGCTGAGAATTTTGCCAACAGCTGGAAGACGAGAGCAAATTGTCCAGACATCCAGAAATCTTTTGAGGACCCTTGCAGTCTGAGCACAGAAAATGGTGCGAACACACACCAGCCTTCCACTTTTAAAATGCAGAAGATTACCTGAAAGCATGGTGACTTCAGTCTTTGCCCAGAAATGTCTCTGCCTCCTGTTTGTAAATATGTATTATATATAAATGCACTATAAAATATATGAATTAAAGGTAAATGTTGGTGTCGTTTTTACAGAGAAATACGCGCAGCACTGGTGTTCCCTGCTATCAGATCCTTCTGGAGTTTTCGCTAGCTGCCATTCAGAGATCAGCCCTAAAACCTACCAAACGGTAAACTGGGCTCTTCTTAATGATATAAGTAAAGTATTTCAAATAACCTTAAATAGGAAACATCTTAATGATCATATGGTTAAAGGTATCTTGTATCTGGTAGAGCATGTGAAATAGATGGCAATCAAAATCTGCTTTAAATATTTAATATTCTAACTTTTTTTCTTCAGCTATTCATTAACTGAAGTCGTATTTTGAAGTTGCATTATGTGCATTGCAGATGGTTGTTGTCCATAGTTTATACACAATATTTAGAATTTTTTAATTCTTTACAGAACTGTATATATGACACATGTAACTGTGAGAAGTCTGAGGACTGCATGTGTGCTGCTCTGTCTTCTTACGCACGAGCATGTGCTGCTAAAGGGATCGTCCTCAGCAACTGGAGAGATGCTGCTTGCAGTGAGTTAAACACATGAGCACGAGCCGGAAAACCACTTAGATAATACAAACACTAAATACAAATAAGTGCTTAGTATATCAATTCATTCTGTTTATATTAGCTTGGCAAATGTTTAATATTTATTGATATAGATATAAATCTAAAGCAAGTCAATAATTATTTTAAGCAGCTCAAATATTTTATTTAGGATGAGAATAACAAAGTAAATATGAGTTAATAAAAACGGGTTTCCAAACCCGGATCTGAAATTTACACACTTCAGATAAGAAGAATGAACACACAATATCAAGAACTGCACAATATCACATACAGTACTGTTATATAAAAGCAGTCTTCCTTGTAAAAAGACTACTTTGAAACCATTGTAGAAAATCAGTTCAATACATTCCAGAGATGATATGCAGTTGTGTTTATTGCAAAATCTGACAGAATATTGTAAGCATCTGATTGTTCTTTTTTGTACTCAGATAACGCCACAGTGTGCCCCAGCTCCTTAGTTTTCTCATATGAAATGACCAGCTGTAAACGCACATGCCACTTCATCGGGAAGGAGGACTACACCTGCATTAATCCTGTGAAAGTGGAGGGCTGCGGCTGTGCATCAGGGACCTACATGAATGAAAACGGAGTGTGTGTTGATGAAAACAACTGCCCATGTTACGATTCTAACACCATCATTCAGCCCGGCGAGATCATTAGCAAAGACAGCACCACATGGTAAGAATAAAACAACGCTAAAAAATAAACCTTCATGATGAGATGAGTGTTGATAGTAATTTTCTTGTCTAACTGCAGCACATGTAAGCAAGGCAAACTGAGCTGCTTCGGTGCACTGAAGGTGGAAGGTAAGCAACAGTGTGCCATTGATTATTATTATTATTATTATTATTATTATTATTATTATTATTATTATTATTATTATTGCTGTTATTATTATTGTGTTATTAGTTAAATTAATTTCTAGTGAAATTTAAGAATTCAAGAAGTTCCACCCTCAGATTTCTGATATATTCCACTTTTGTAATTTCCCCAAAACTGTGATATGCTGTGATTTGTACTCTACATTTTGTTTACTCTAGAATGTGTGGCACCAATGACATTCTTCAACTGCTCCAGCGCTGCTCCTGGAAGCACCGGCTCTGAATGTCAGAAAAGTTGCAAACTTCTGGACATGGCCTGTGTGAGTTACCACTACTGATAGAAAGCATTTTGGAAGTAATGAGCAAACATAGCAGCTATATTGAGATGTCTTTTAAGACACTCTCAGTCATGAGCCATATTATTACTCTGCATTCATACAGATAAGCACAGAGTGTGTTTCCGGCTGTATGTGTCCCCCTGGCCTGTTGTCCGATGGAAAAGGTGGCTGTATTACTGAAGACCTTTGTCCATGTGTCCATAACGGAGTGAATTTTCAACCTGGCGAGAGTGTTCAAGATGGCTGCAACACATGGTAATTAAAAAAATATAAATCATTTTCAAATTTCATTCTTGTCTTGTCTTGCCTGTACAAAGTCTTGTCTTGTCTTGCTTGTACAAAGTGTCAGACTTACATTAACACCCCTTGCAGCACCTGTAAGGACAGTAGATGGCAGTGCACCACAAATCAGTGCAGAGGATCATGTGCCATTTACGGAGATGGGCATTACCTAACCTTTGATGAAAAACGATATGTGTTTAATGGAAACTGTGAATATGTCCTCTCTCAGGTACTGATCATACAATATCATTGAGACACATTTAAAAAGCCAAACAACTCAAAAGATAAACTGACCCAAAAGTCCAGTCTTGTGAAATAGTCATGTGTGTTTAAAGAGGTAGAATAAAGCCATTTTGTGATTTTCAGGACTTCTGCAGTGGCAGTAGCGTCAATGGCTCTTTCAGAATCATCACTGAAAACATTCCCTGTGGAACAACTGGCACCACCTGCTCCAAATCCATCAAACTCTTCATAGGAGTGAGTTTTATTTATCAATGACAATTTATTTTATATTTTTGGTGTGAATCCAATCAATGGATGCTGACAGAGTTGTAAACCATCCAACCACAGTCACATGCTAGCTAGATAACAAACACAACCAAACACAATTGTAGGAATATGTGCTACTGTAATACACAGAATTACAAAGGAAATCACTTAATTAAATAAAAATCTTGATGTAATAATAATATACACCAGTGATGGTACTGTAGACACTTCTTGCAATTATCAATATAATACTCTGTGTGAACAAAAATGCATAGGCATGTAACACAATAATAATAATAATAACAATAATAATAATAATAATAATAATAATAATTATTATTATTATTATTATTACTATTATTACAATTATTATTAAATATATATAATAAATATATTATTATTATTATTATTATTATTATTATTATTATTATTATTATTATTGTTGTTGTTGTTGTTGTTGTTGTTGTTGTTGTTACTATTGGCCATCACACCTCCAAGGTTGGTTTGATTCTTGCCTCCACCCTGTGACTGTGGTTTGTATGTTCTCCCCATGCTTCAGGGTTTCCTCTTGGTTTTCCATTTTCCTCCCCGAGTCTAGAGATGTGTTGAGGATAGATTAGCATCTCTATAGTATATGAATGGATGTGTGAATTAGAGTCCCCTGGGAAAAACTCCAGGTTCCCTGGGACTTTATGTACTGTAAGATAAGCTCTACAATAAATGGATGGATGGATGGATGGATGGGAGGAGGGGTGGATGGATGGATGGGTGGATGGATGGATAAATGGATTTTGCCAAATAAGACCAAACATTTCCTGCTGAGTCAGGAGTTTATATCCAAGGCATAAAGACAAATCAGAGGAAAATCTGAGTAAGAAGAAAACATCATTTTGTCAAAAATGAAAAACATAAAGCATTTTATTCACAGAGCAATGAGCTGATCCTCTCAGATGGAACATACCAAGTGGTACAGAGAAGCAATGGAGGTGAAATCCCGTACCAGTTCCGCACCATGGGAAACTACTTGGTGGTTGAGACCTATAACGGCATAATGCTTGTATGGGACAGGAAAACTACCATATACATTGTGCTTAGTCCTCAGTTTAATGTGAGTATTTATGCCTCATGTCACAGATCTATTAAAAACCTGTAAAAGACTGTGTTACACAATGTTCACAATGTTGCATTTATAAGTCCAGACTACAATGTTTTTAGATCGCTTCTGTTAATGTGTCTTGTGTTTTATTTGTCTTTCAAGCTGTTGCTTAAAAATGTTTAAATTAATGTTTTATTGAACAAACAGGGAAAATAAATAAAGAATTTATTATTATTATTATTATTATTATTATTATTGTTGTTGTTGTTGTTGTTGTTGTTGATGTTGTTACATGGTTTTGATGTATTTTTCTGCCTCAACTCACAGGGAAATGTGTGTGGTCTGTGTGGAAACTTTGATGGCAATGCCAATAATGACTTCACCACAAGAAGCCAAGAAGTGGTCATTGACCCTGTCACCTTTGGAAATAGCTGGAAAGTGTCTCCTACTTGTCCAGAGGCACTGGCTGTTAGTGATCCGTGTGCTAATAATCCATACAGGGAGGCATGGGCACAGAAACAGTGCAGCATCATAAACAGTAACACGTTTGCCGCCTGCCATTCAAAGGTATCCTCAATGCACAAAACAAATTAAAAAGCAAGAAAGAGAAGAAAAATTTATTTTTTACTATAACTGCATGCTAGCAAAGAAAATCTGTCTTGTCTGGGGGTGGGCTGGATGGTGAGGAGTCAATAAGGAGACTCCGGAATAAAATATTAATGTCTTATTTCAGAAATTTCAGAATGGTCATGTTTAGCAGTCACTAATGAAAAAATGTAGTTCAAAACAGTATTTCCTGAGCTAATGCTTTGTTACTTAGCTAAACTTTCCAAACTGGTACACAAGGCAAGAGCATCATCAGTGTGTAATTTTATTTTCTTCCAGGTGGAACCAGCTTCTTTTTACTCTGCATGTGTGAGTGATGCATGTGCTTGTGACACTGGAGGAGACTGTGAGTGTTTCTGTACTGCTGTAGCAGCCTATGCTAAGGCCTGTAATGCCGCTGGAGTGTGTATTGCCTG
Source organism: Tachysurus vachellii (assembly GCF_030014155.1). Taxonomy (NCBI): domain Eukaryota; kingdom Metazoa; phylum Chordata; class Actinopteri; order Siluriformes; family Bagridae; genus Tachysurus; species Tachysurus vachellii. The sequence goes on from NC_083460.1 coordinate 21,784,198, forward strand.
GAGAAGCCCAAAAGTTTGCCGTAAGTAATGCATATGTTCATATTAGTGCTGCAAAGGGTAGGGAATTGTCACAGTAAGATACAACACATCTAAATTAAGCTATATCCAGGGACAATTGCTTTAATATTTGCCAACCTTTGTTTGGAAATTTTTTCTATGGTTAGGTTCTATGGTTTATTAGTTGCGTTTAGAGATCAGAGTTGTGTTTAAAGCTGGCTAGTATATGTTAAGTGAAGTTGAAAATCTACAACTTAAGCATAATATTATGTGCTTCAAAATGAAACACTTACTTCCTTTTTCATTCTTCAGAAACACAAGCAACAACAAATTGCTAGTATAATTTGCATGAGATTAGAGGCCATCAAAACAAAATAAAGAGATTTCTTACCACTGAGAACATGGCAAACTGTATGCATCTATAAAGACTATAGAAATATTTACTGTAGATTTGAGTTAAGATGAAGTAGAGTTAAAATGACTATATCTGTTGCTGCAGCACTGTTCTGTGATTATTACAACCCACCTGGTGAGTGTGAATGGCACTACAAACCTTGTGGTCATGCATGTATGAAGACCTGCAGGAACCCCACAGGAAACTGCACAATGGAGACTCCAGCACTGGAAGGTAGGCACTTATGAATTTTTAAATGAACTGTCCAAAACACACACTGAATATTAAAAGAGCAAATATTGTTCCTGCTTTTACCCAGCAGCAACTGGTGTGTGGAGTTCTCATAGGTTGAGGTTTTGGATATATGTTTTTTTTGGTGACATTTTATATCAGATACAACTTTAGTTGAACCATTAATCAACTCAATTACCATCCAGAACACAGTAAATGTTTCAGTTCTTACCAAGGTGTTCTTTTAACCATCTTTACTTCTTTTGTAGTAGAAGAAGTAAAATGTATCTTTTGTGTAGTAAAGTTTTTGATGAACTTTAACATATTATTGTACATATCCAGTGAATATGTGCTATGACAAAGACCAAAAATAATGTCCAGGCTAAACATAGACACAAATTAAAATTGAATATAAATCCTAGGTTTTAAAGATTTTTGGTTCATTTATAGGATGCTATCCTGAATGCCCAGAAGACCTTCCATTATTTGATGAGGATACGATGAAGTGTGTGTCACAATGTGGCTGCTACGCTGACATGATACGTTATGAGATCGGCCAGTCTATCCCTGCAAAAAACAACTGTCAGATATGGTATGTTTATTATGTCTAGTTCTAGGCTACAGGTTAGTATAGTGCGAATAGCAATGTTTCATTACAAAACATTCGAAAAATGGATATTATAATATAAATAATTTATGCATGAAAGGGTTAAGATTACTACTGCATAGATGATGCTTAATTATTTGATTGTTTGAATACATAGAAATTAATTATTTTGTTTTAATATTAAGTGAGTGCACATCAAATGGAGAGAGCTGCAAGTATGATGTAAATGGTGAGCATTCTCTATCTAATCACGTGCAGTATATTTTTTCTTATTTTTTTTAATTCAACAGTTTGTCAGTAACAAAAAATCTTTTGTGTGTTCCCAGCTTGTACATGTCAACATAATGGTACCATGTACAAGTACAGAGACATCATTTACTACACAACAGATGGACTTGGAAACTGCATTAGTGCTATATGTGCTGAGGATGGAAACATTAATAAGACTGTAGAAGCTTGTACAACTACAGTTCCCCCAACTGTACCAACAACACCACTGACTACAACACCAACACCGACAACAGTGTTTGTTTTTACCACTCCGGGTGAGTCATTAGGACACAAATTATTATTGAATCAGAAATGGTAGTAATAATCAATTCAAATATTTAGGAAACAAAACCCCTGCCAATATAATTGAAACTATGGCATGAATGAGAACATGTTTAAGAGCAAGTTTTTCTTATGGAGAATTACAAATTTAATCTATTAAGGATTTTGTGAAATATTCAATATGCTCCTTTTTTAAACACCCTAGTTTGTAAATAAAAGTATATGAAATGATAAATATTGAAAAAAGTAAATAATTAATATGGTAGCACAAGTATAAAAAAAGCTTATCTTATAAACTCAAATATAAAAAAAACGAAAAATGATTCAGATCATGTACTTCATCCTCTTGATTAACAGAAATAACAACTCCAAGTGTGACAACCACAGAAGCACCTGAAACAACTTCAGCAATGACGACAGGTGAAATCAAAACCTCACGAATCTCTGTGACAACAGCAACAACAGCAATTGCTGCAATCACTAAAACACGTAGCACACTTACTGGCACAACAGGAACAATAATAACATCAATAAAAAGCGTGTCACCTTTCATACCAACAGAAATGACAAGCAAAGCTCCAACAAAGACAACATCTGTCCCACCAGAAATAACAACCACTCAGCCTGTGGAAACTTCAACTGCCAAAGAAACCACTATTTCCACCGCAACACCTATTACAACTCCAACAATCACAACAGGTGAAAGCAAAACAGCACAAATCTCTGTGACAACAGAAACAACAGCAATTGCTGCAATCACAAAAACTCCTAGCACACTTACTGGCACAACAAGCACAACATCAACATCAATGAAAAGCATGTCATCTTTTATTCCAACAGAGGTGATGAGCACAGGTCCAACACAGACCACATCTGTGCCACCAGAAATATCAACCACTCAGCCTTTGGAAACTACTCCACCCAAAGAAACAACTATTTCACCAGAAGCAACAACACTGCCTATTACAACTCTTCCTATCACCACCACCCTTGCTCCAGGAGTAACAACCACTCAGCCTGCCACAGAGACCACCATATCACCAGAATTTACAACACTGACAACCACCCCAGTTGTAAAGGCAACAACAGTGGTTCCCGAAGTGACAAGTACTCAGGTTCCTACAACTCCTCCCAAAGAGACCACAGGTCCAGCAGAAACAACGCTGATTAGCACTGCTGTTCCAAAGACAACATCTGTGCCACCAGAAATATCAACCACTCAGCCTTTGGAAACTACTCCACCCAAAGAAACAACTATTTCACCAGAAGCAGCAACACTGCCTATTACAACTCTTCCAATCACCACCACCCTTGCTCCAGGAGTAACAACCACTCAGCCTGCCACAGAGACCACTATATCACCAGAAATTACAACACTGACAGCCACGCCAGTTGTAAAGGCAACAACAGTGATGCCGGAAGTGACAAGTACTCAGGTTCCTACAACTCCTCCCAAAGAGACCACAGGTCCAGCAGAAACAACGTTGATTAGCACTGCTTTTCCAAAGACAACATCTGTGCCACCAGAAATATCAACCACTCAACCTTTGGAAACTACTCCACCCAAAGAAACAACTATTTCACCAGAAGCAACAACACTGCCTATTACAACTCTTCCTATCACCACCCTTGCTCCAGGAGTAACAACCACTCAGCCTGCCACAGAGACCACCATATCACCAGAATTTACAACACTGACAACCACCCCAGTTGTAAAGGCAACAACAGTGGTTCCTGAAGTAACAAGTACTCAGGTTCCTACAACTCCTCCCAAAGAGACCACAGGTTCGGCAGAAACAACGCTGATTACCACTGCTGTTCCAAAGACAACATCTGTGCCACCAGAAATATCAACCACTCAGCCTTTGGAAACTACTCCACCCAAAGAAACAACTATTTCACCAGAAGCAACAACACTGCCTATTACAACTCTTCCAATCACCACCACCCTTGCTCCAGGAGTAACAACCACTCAGCCTGCCACAGAGACCACCATATCACCAGAATTTACAAGACTGACAACCACCCCAGTTGTAAAGGCAACAACAGTGGTTCCCGAAGTGACAAGTACTCAGGTTCCTACAACTCCTCCCAAAGAGACCACAGGTCCAGCAGAAACAACGCTGATTAGCACTGCTGTTCCAAAGACAACATCTGTGCCACCAGAAATATCAACCACTCAGCCTTTGGAAACTACTCCACCCAAAGAAACAACTATTTCAGCAGAAGCAACAACACTGCCTATTACAACTCTTCCAATCACCACCACCCTTGCTCCAGGGGTAACAACCACTCAGCCTGCCACAGAGACCACTATATCACCAGAAATTACAACACTGACAACCACGCCAGTTGTAAAGGCAACAACAGTGATTCCAGAAGTGACAAGTACTCAGGTTCCTACAACTCCTCCCAAAGAGACCACAGGTCCAGCAGAAACAACGTTGATTAGCACTGCTGTTCCAAAGACAACATCTGTGCCACCAGAAATATCAACCACTCAGCCTTTGGAAAGTACTCCACCCAAAGAAACAACTATTTCACCAGAAGCAACAACACTGCCTATTACAACTCTTCCAATCACCACCACCCTTGCTCCAGGGGTAACAACCACTCAGCCTGCCACAGAGACCACCATATCACCAGAAATTACAACACTGACAACCACCCCAATTGTAAAGGCAACAACAGTGGTTCCCGAAGTGACAAGTACTCAGGTTCCTACAACTCCTCCCAAAGAGACCACAGGTCCAGCAGAAACAACGCTGATTAGCACTGCTGTTCCAAAGACAACATCTGTGCCACCAGAAATATCAACCACTCAACCATTGGAAACTACTCCACCCAAAGAAACAACTATTTCACCAGAAGCAACAACACTGCCTATTACAACTCTTCCTATCACCACCACCCTTGCTCCAGGAGTAACAACCACTCAGCCTGCCACAGAGACCACCATATCACCAGAAATTACAACACTGACAACCACCCCAATTGTAAAGGCAACAACAGTGGTTCTGGAAGTGACAAGTACTCAGGTTCCTACAACTCCTCCCAAAGAGACCACAGGTCCAGCAGAAACAACGCTGATTAGCACTGCTGTTCCAAAGACAACATCTGTGCCACCAGAAATATCAACCACTCAACCTTTGGAAACTACTCCACCCAAAGAAACAACTATTTCACCAGAAGCAACAACACTGCCTATTACAACTCTTCCAATCACCACCACCCTTGCTCCAGGAGTAACAACCACTCAGCCTGCCACAGAGACCACCATATCAGCAGAAATTACAACACTGACAACCACGCCAGTTGTAAAGGCAACAACAGTGATTCCGGAAGTGACAAGTACTCAGGTTCCTACAACTCCTCCCAAAGAGACCACAGGTCCAGCAGAAACAACACTGATTAGCACTGCTGTTCCAAAGACAACATCTGTGCCACCAGAAATATCAACCACTCAACCTTTGGAAACTACTCCACCCAAAGAAACAACTATTTCACCAGAAGCAACAACACTGCCTATTACAACTCTTCCAATCACCACCACCCTTGCTCCAGGAGTAACAACCACTCAGCCTGCCACAGAGACCACTATATCACCAGAAATTACAACACTGACAACCACGGCAGTTGTAAAGGCAACAACAGTGATTCCGGAAGTGACAAGTACTCAGGTTCCTACAACTCCTCCCAAAGAGACCACAGGTCCAGCAGAAACAACGTTGATTAGCACTGCTGTTCCAAAGACAACATCTGTGCCACCCACAATTTCAACCACTCAGCCTTTGGAAACTACTCCACCCAAAGAAACAACTATTTCACCAGAAGCAACAACACTGCCTATTACAACTCTTCCTATCACCACCACCCTTGCTCCAAGAATAACAACCACTCAGCCTGCCATAGAGACCACCATATCACCAGAAATTACAACAATGACAACCACCCAAGTTGTAAAGGCAACAACAGTGGTTCTGGAAGTGACAAGTACTCAGGTTCCTACAACTCCTCCCAAAGAGACCACAGGTCCAGCAGAAACAACGCTGATCACCACTGCTGTTCCAAAGACAACCTCTGTGCCACCAGAAATATCAACCACTCAACCTTTGGAAACTACTTCACCAAAAGAAACAACTATTTCACCAGAAGCAACAACACCGCTTGTTACAACTCTTCCTATCACCACCACCCTTGCTCCAGGAGGAACAACCACTCAGCCTGCCATAGAGACCACCATATCACCAGAAATTACAACACTGACAACCATGCCAGTTGTAAAGGCAACAACAGTGGTTCCCGAAGTGACAAGTACTCAGGTTCCTACAACTTCTCCCAAAGAGACCACAGGTCCAGCAGAAACAACGCTGATTAGCACTGCTGTTCCAAAGACAACATCTGTGCCACCCATAATTTCAACCACTCAGCCTTTGGAAACTACTCCACCCAAAGAAACAACTATTTCATCAGAAGCAACAACACTGCCTATTACAACTCTTCCTATCACCACCACCCTTGCTCCAGGAGTAACAACCACTCAGCCTGCCACAGAGACCACCATATCACCAGAAATTACAACACTGACAACCACACCAGTTGTAAAGGCAACAACAGTGGTTCCGGAAGTGACAAGTACTCAGGTTCCTACAACTCCTCCCAAAGAGACCACAGGTCCAGCAGAAACAACGCTGATCACCACTGCTGTTCCAAAGACAACCTCTGTGCCACCAGAAATATCAACCACTCAACCTTTGGAAACTACTCCACCAAAAGAAACAACTATTTCACCAGAAGCAACAACACTGCCTGTTACAACTCTTCCTATCACCACCACCCTTGCTCCAGGAGTAACAACCACTCAGCCTGCCATAGAGACCACCATATCACCCGAAATTACAACACTGACAACCACACCAGTTGTAAAGGCAACAACAGTGGTTCCGGAAGTGACAAGTACTCAGGTTCCTACAACCCCTCCCAAAGAGACCACAGGTCCAGCAGAAACAACGCTGATTACCACTGCTGTTCCAAAGACAACATCTGTGCCACCAGAAATATCAACCACTCAGCCTTTGGAAACTACTCCACCCAAAGAAACAACTATTTCACCAGAAGCAACAACACTGCCTATTACAACTCTTCCAATCACCACCACCCTTGCTCCAGGAGTAACAACCACTCAGCCTGCCATAGAGACCACCATATCACCAGAAATTACAACACTGACAACCACGCCAGTTGTAAAGGCAACAACAGTGGTTCCCGAAGTGACAAGTACTCAGGTTCGTACAACTTCTCCCAAAGAGACCACAGGTCCAGCAGAAACAACGCTGATTAGCACTGCTGTTCCAAAGACAACATCTGTGCCACCCATAATTTCAACCACTCAGCCTTTGGAAACTACTCCACCCAAAGAAACAACTATTTCATCAGAAGCAACAACACTGCCTATTACAACTCTTCCTATCACCACCACCCTTGCTCCAGGAGTAACAACCACTCAGCCTGCCACAAAGACCACCATATCACCCGAAATTACAACACTGACAACCACACCAGTTGTAAAGGCAACAACAGTGGTTCCGGAAGTGACAAGTACTCAGGTTCCTACAACTCCTCCCAAAGAGACCACAGGTCCAGCAGAAACAACACTGATCACCACTGCTGTTCCAAAGACAACCTCTGTGCCACCAGAAATATCAACCACTCAACCTTTGGAAACTACACCACCAAAAGAAACAACTATTTCACCAGAAGCAACAACACTGCCTGTTACAACTCTTCCTATCACCACCACCCTTGCTCCAGGAGTAACAACCACTCAGCCTGCCATAGAGACCACCATATCACCAGAAATTACAACACTGACAACCACCCCAGTTGTAAAGGCAACAACCGTGGTTCCGGAAGTGACAAGTACTCAGGTTCCTACAACCCCTCCCAAAGAGACCACAGGTCCAGCAGAAACAACGCTGATTACCACTGCTGTTCCAAAGACAACATCTGTGCCACAAGAAATATCAACCACTCAGCCTTTGGAAACTACTCCACCCAAAGAAACAACTATTTCAACAGAAGGAACAACACTGCCTATTACAACTCTTCCAATCACCACCACCCTTGCTCCAGGAGTAACAACCACTCAGCCTGCCACAGAGACCACCATATCACCAGAAATTACAACACTGACAACCACGCCAGTTGTAAAGGCAACAACAGTGGTTCCCGAAGTGACAAGTACTCAGGTTCCTACAACCCCTCCCAAAGAGACCACAGGTCCAGCAGAAACAACGCTGATTACCACTGCTGTTCCAAAGACAACATCTGTGCCACCAGAAATATCAACCACTCAGCCTTTGGAAACTACTCCACCCAAAGAAACAACTATTTCACCAGAAGCAACAACACTGCCTATTACAACTCTTCCTATCACCACCACCCTTGCTCCAGGAGTAACAACCACTCAGCCTGCCATAGAGACCACTGTATCACCAGAAATTACAACATTGACAACCACGCCAGTTGTAAAAGCAACAACAGTGATTCCGGAAGTGACAAGTACTCAAGTTCCTACAACTCCTCCCAAAGAGACCACAGGTCCCGCAGAAACAACGCTGATTACCACTGCTGTTCCAAAGACAACATCTGTGCCACCAGAAATATCAACCACTCAGCCTTTGGAAACTACTCCACCCAAAGAAACAACTATTTCACCAGAAGCAACAACACTGCCTATTACAACTCTTCCTATCACCACCACCCTTGCTCCAGGAGTAACAACCACTCAGCCTGCCATAGAGACCACCATATCACCAGAAATTACAACACTGACAACCACCCCAGTTGTAAAGGCAACAACAGTGGTTCCCGAAGTGACAAGTACTCAGGTTCCTACAACTCCTCCCAAAGAGACCACAGGTCCAGCAGAAACAACGCTGATAACCACTGCTGTTCCAAAGACAACCTCTGTGCCACCAGAAATATCAACCACTCAGCCTTTGGAAACTACTCCACCCAAAGAAACAACTATTTCACCAGAAGCAACAACACTGCCTATTACAACTCTTCCTATCACCACCACCCTTGCTCCAGGAGTAACAACCACTCAGCCTGCCATAGAGACCACCATATCACCAGAAATTACAACACTGACAACCACGCCAGTTGTAAAGGCAACAACAGTGGTTCCCGAAGTGACAAGTACTCAGGTTCCTACAACTCCTCCCAAAGAGACCACAGGTCCAGCAGAAACAACGCTGATTACCACTGCTGTTCCAAAGACAACATCTGTGCCACCCATAATATCAACCACTCAGCCTTTGGAAACTACTCCCCCCAAAGAAACAACTATTTCATCAGAAGTAACAACACTGCCTATTACAACTCTTTCTATCACCACCACCCTTGCTCCAGGAGTAACAACCACTCAGCCTGCCACAGAGACCACCATATCACCAGAAATTACAACACTGACAACCACACCAGTTGTAAAGGCAACAACAGTGGTTCCGGAAGTGACAAGTACTCAGGTTCCTACAACTCCTCCCAAAGAGACCACAGGTCCAGCAGAAACAACGCTGATCACCACTGCTGTTCCAAAGACAACCTCTGTGCCACCAGAAATATCAACCACTCAACCTTTGGAAACTACTCCACCAAAAGAAACAACTATTTCACCAGAAGCAACAACACTGCCTGTTACAACTCTTCCTATCACCACCACCCTTGCTCCAGGAGTAACAACCACTCAGCCTGCCATAGAGACCACCATATCACCAGAAATTACAACACTGACAACCACCCCAGTTGTAAAGGCAACAACAGTGGTTCCCGAAGTGACAAGTACTCAGGTTCCTACAACCCCTCCCAAAGAGACCACAGGTCCAGCAGAAACAACGCTGATTACCACTGCTGTTCCAAAGACAACATCTGTGCCACCAGAAATATCAACCACTCAGCCTTTGGAAACTACTCCACCCAAAGAAACAACTATTTCACCAGAAGCAACAACACTGCCTATTACAACTCTTCCTATCACCACCACCCTTGCTCCAGGAGTAACAACCACTCAGCCTGCCATAGAGACCACCATATCACCAGAAATTACAACACTGACAACCACCCCAGTTGTAAAGGCAACAACAGTGGTTCCCGAAGTGACAAGTACTCAGGTTCCTACAACCCCTCCCAAAGAGACCACAGGTCCAGCAGAAACAACGCTGATTACCACTGCTGTTCCAAAGACAACATCTGTGCCACCAGAAATATCAACCACTCAGCCTTTGGAAACTACTCCACCCAAAGAAACAACTATTTCACCAGAAGCAACAACACTGCCTATTACAACTCTTCCTATCACCACCACCCTTGCTCCAGGAGTAACAACCACTCAGCCTGCCATAGAGACCACCATATCACCAGAAATTACAACACTGACAACCACCCCAGTTGTAAAGGCAACAACAGTGGTTCCGGAAGTGACAAGTACTCAGGTTCCTACAACTCCTCCCAAAGAGACCACAGGTCCAGCAGAAACAACGCTGATTACCACTGCTGTTCCAAAGACAACATCTGTGCCACCAGAAATATCAACCACTCAGCCTTTGGAAACTACTCCACCCAAAGAAACAACTATTTCACCAGAAGCAACAACACTGCCTGTTACAACTCTTCCTATCACCACCACCCTTGCTCCAGGAGTAACAACCACTCAGCCTGCCATAGAGACCACCATATCACCAGAAATTACAACACTGACAACCACCCCAGTTGTAAAGGCAACAACAGTGGTTCCCGAAGTGACAAGTACTCAGGTTCCTACAACCCCTCCCAAAGAGACCACAGGTCCAGCAGAAACAACGCTGATTACCACTGCTGTTCCAAAGACAACATCTGTGCCACCAGAAATATCAACCACTCAGCCTTTGGAAACTACTCCACCCAAAGAAACAACTATTTCACCAGAAGCAACAACACTGCCTATTACAACTCTTCCTATCACCACCACCCTTGCTCCAGGAGTAACAACCACTCAGCCTGCCATAGAGACTACCATATCACCAGAAATTACAACACTGACAACCACCCCAGTTGTAAAGGCAACAACCGTGGTTCCGGAGGTGACAAGTACTCAGGTTCCTACAACTCCTCCCAAAGAGACCACAGGTCCAGCAGAAACAACGCTGATTACCACTGCTGTTCCAAAGACAACATCTGTGCCACCAGAAATATCAACCACTCAGCCTTTGGAAACTACTCCACCCAAAGAAACAACTATTTCACCAGAAGCAACAACACTGCCTATTACAACTCTTCCTATCACCACCACCCTTGCTCCAGGAGTAACAACCACTCAGCCTGCCACAGAGACCACCATATCACCAGAAATTACAACACTGACAACCACGCCAGTTGTAAAGGCAACAACAGTGGTTCCCGAAGTGACAAGTACTCAGGTTCCTACAACTCCTCCCAAAGAGACCACAGGTCCCGCAGAAACAACGCTGATTACCACTGCTGTTCCAAAGACAACATCTGTGCCACCAGAAATATCAACCACTCAGCCTTTGGAAACTACTCCACCCAAAGAAACAACTATTTCACCAGAAGCAACAACACTGCCTGTTACAACTCTTCCTATCACCACCACCCTTGCTCCAGGATTAACAACCACTCAGCCTGCCATAGAGACCACCATATCACCAGAAATTACAACACTGACAACCACCCCAGTTGTAAAGGCAACAACAGTGGTTCCCGAAGTGACAAGTACTCAGGTTCCTACAACCCCTCCCAAAGAGACCACAGGTCCAGCAGAAACAACGCTGATTACCACTGCTGTTCCAAAGACAACATCTGTGCCACCAGAAATATCAACCACTCAGCCTTTGGAAACTACTCCACCCAAAGAAACAACTATTTCACCAGAAGCAACAACACTGCCTGTTACAACTCTTCCTATCACCACCACCCTTGCTCCAGGATTAACAACCACTCAGCCTGCCATAGAGACCACCATATCACCAGAAATTACAACACTGACAACCACCCCAGTTGTAAAGGCAACAACAGTGGTTCCCGAAGTGACAAGTACTCAGGTTCCTACAACCCCTCCCAAAGAGACCACAGGTCCAGCAGAAACAACGCTGATTACCACTGCTGTTCCAAAGACAACATCTGTGCCACCAGAAATATCAACCACTCAGCCTTTGGAAACTACTCCACCTAAAGAAACAACTATTTCACCAGAAGCAACAACACTGCCTATTACAACTCTTCCTATCACCACCACCCTTGCTCCAGGAGTAACAACCACTCAGCCTGCCATAGAGACTACCATATCACCAGAAATTACAACACTGACAACCACCCCAGTTGTAAAGGCAACAACCGTGGTTCCGGAGGTGACAAGTACTCAGGTTCCTACAACTCCTCCCAAAGAGACCACAGGTCCAGCAGAAACAACGCTGATTACCACTGCTGTTCCAAAGACAACATCTGTGCCACCAGAAATATCAACCACTCAGCCTTTGGAAACTACTCCACCCAAAGAAACAACTATTTCATCAGAAGTAACAACACTGCCTATTACAACTCTTCCTATCACCACCACCCTTGCTCCAGGAGTAACAACCACTCAGCCTGCCACAGAGACCACCATATCACCCGAAATTACAACACTCACAACCACACCAGTTGTAAAGGCAACAACAGTGGTTCCGGAAGTGACAAGTACTCAGGTTCCTACAACTCCTCCCAAAGAGACCACAGGTCCAGCAGAAACAACGCTGATCACCACTGCTGTTCCAAAGACAACCTCTGTGCCACCAGAAATATCAACCACTCAGCCTTTGGAAACTACTCCACCCAAAGAAACAACTATTTCACCAGAAGCAACAACACTGCCTATTACAACTCTTCCTATCACCACCACCCTTGCTCCAGGAGTAACAACCACTCAGCCTGCCATAGAGACCACTGTATCACCAGAAATTACAACATTGACAACCACGCCAGTTGTAAAGGCAACAACAGGGATTCCAGAAGTGACAAGTACTCAGGTTCCTACAACTCCTCCCAAAGAGACCACAGGTCCCGCAGAAACAACGCTGATTACCACTGCTGTTCCAAAGACAACATCTGTGCCACCAGAAATATCAACCACTCAGCCTTTGGAAACTACTCCACCCAAAGAAACAACTATTTCATCAGAAGCAACAACACTGCCTATTACAACTCTTCCAATCACCACCACCCTTGCTCCAGGAGTAACAACCACTCAGCCTGCCACAGAGACTACCATATCACCCGAAATTACAACACTGACAACCACGCCAGTTGTAAAGGCAACAACAGTGGTTCCTGAAGTGACAAGTACTCAGGTTCCTACAACTCCTCCCAAAGAGACCACAGGTCCAGCAGAAACAACGCTCATCACCACTGCTGTTCCAAAGACAACCTCTGTGCCACCAGAAATATCAACCACTCAGCCTTTGGAAACTACTCCACCCAAAGAAACAACTATTTCATCAGAAGCAACAACACTGCCTGTTACAACTCTTCCTATCACCACCACCCTTGCTCCAGGAGTAACAACCACTCAGCCTGCCACAGAGACCACTATATCACCAGAAATTACAACACTGACAACCACGCCAGTTCTAAAGGCAACAACAGGGATTCCAGAAGTGACAAGTACTCAGGTTCCTACAACTCCTCCCAAAGAGACCACAGGTCCAGCAGAAACAACGCTGATTACCACTGCTGTTCCAAAGACAACATCTGTGCCACCAGAAATATCAACCACTCAGCCTTTGGTAACCACTCCACCCAAAGAAACAACTATTTCATCAGAAGCAACAACACTGCCTATTACAACTCTTCCTATCACCACCACCCTTGCTCCAGGAGTAACAACCACTCAGCCTGCCACAGAGACCACCATATCACCAGAAATTACAACACTGTCAACCACCCCAGTTGTAAAGGCAACAACCGTGGTTCCGGAAGTGACAAGTACTCAGGTTCCTACAACTCCTCCCAAAGAGACCACAGGTCCAGCAGAAACAACGCTGATTACCACTGCTGTTCCAAAGACAACATCTGTGCCACCAGAAATATCAACCACTCAGCCTTTGGAAACTACTCCACCCAAAGAAACAACTATTTCACCAGAAGCAACAACACTGCCTATTACAACTCTTCCTATCACCACCACCCTTGCTCCAGGAGTAACAACCACTCAGCCTGCCACAGAGACCACCATATCACCCGAAATTACAACACTGACAACCACCCCAGTTGTAAAGGCAACAACAGTGGTTCCCGAAGTGACAAGTACTCAGGTTTCTACAACTCCTCCCAAAGAGACCACAGGTCCAGCAGAAACAACACTGATCACCACTGCTGTTCCAAAGACAACATCTGTGCCACCAGAAATATCAACCACTCAGCCTTTGGAAACTACTTCACCCAAAGAAACAACTATTTCACCAGAAGCAACAACGCTGCCTATTACAACTCTTCCTTTCACCACCACCCTTGCTCCAGGATTAACAACGTCTCAGCCTGCCACAGAGACCACCATATCACCAGAAATTACAACACTGACAACCACGCCAGTTGTAAAGGCAACAACAGTGGTTCCGGAAGTAACAAGTACTCAGGTTCCTACAACTCCTACAACAATTATTACAACCATACCAACTTCAATAATCACCACAGCTACTCCTATGACAACATTTGGTATTGTAACTGGGCCCAAACCAACCACTGTTCCAACAACAGTTCCATCAACAGGCATGCAAGTGAATATTAGTACTACTGTAACGTTACCTGTGACAACAGCACCTGTCTGTTGTTTTGTAAATGGCACAAATTTTCCATCAGGTAAGACACATATATATTCAATTTATTTGTCAAAAGTTTATTTTATAGTACATTTATAGTTTTCATTCATACACAATCTTGTATTTTTAGACACCATTATTTATAACGTAACTGATGGCTTTGGGTGGTGCTTCACTGCATATTGCAATGCCACTTGTGATGTTGTGACAAATTCGTATTCCTGTTTGACAACACCACCTCCAATTACCACCACTCCATTCAGTACGCCAGCATTTACAACTACTCCAACCATAACTCCAACAAGTATTCCCACTCTTGCTCCAGTTCCTACAACTGTAGCCCCAGTCTGTGCCAGTCTTAATCCACCAAGAAAGGTAATTGATTTCAAAACACCTAACTCTATATCCTAGCATATTACTCAGTTGTTTTATCCAATGTGTAATACTCTATAAATACTTATTCATTTACTTCATCAAGAAACATTTGCATTTATTAGACTTAAGAATGTAGCTCTTAAATCCAGGAGTTTTAATAGATAAAGGTTATTAGCCATAAATTAATGGAAAAACATCTTCAAAGTAGATATTTTCCACTGACCAACATTTGATATTTTCCAAAATGCATTATAAACATTATAGTTTTATTTGCAATAATCAACTCTTTTAAAAATTTAAATGTGCAGGATGGGGAGTCCTGGAAAGTGGATAACTGCACCACTGCCACATGTACTAATGGTACAGTCATCTACGACCCAATGTACAAGTGTAGTCCACTTGAACAAATAACCTGTGCAAATGGCCGAACACCTATTAAGGTTTATGATGAGACTGGCTGCTGCTTCAAATATGAATGTGAATGTAAGCTGACTATTTCTATCCAAGCATTTTTGTTTATGAATTTATCATGTCTCTTTCATATGAACATTGCTAATTTTAGAGGTTTATGTTTGGCATGTTAATGCAGGCTCTTGCAGTGGATGGAGCGGCTCTCATTACATCACATTTGATGGAACAGCTTATACTTACAGTGATAACTGCTCATACATTTTGGTTCAAGAAATTTACAATGCAAATCTGAAAATCGTACTTGACAAGGAAGTCTGCAGCACTGGCAGCTCATTCTGCCCACAAAGCCTGATAATTACATACAATTCACAGGATGTTATTCTGACACAGACAATGACAGCAAATGGCGCAACCAATGTGGTAAGCTGTGTCTCTAATATTATAGTTTTTCATGTGATGGCTGCAAAAAATACATTGTTCCTATAATCATATTCCCCAGCTACTATGTAGATCAGAAAGTTAATGTCTGTTTGATATGTGTTTCTGAAACATTGCAGGTACTGGTGAATAACAAGCAAGTCTATCCTGTCTTTAATAATTCTAATTACATCATCACAAGCACAGGCATGGAGGTCACAGTGTCAATTCCAGAGATTAAGGCTCAAGTGACCTACACAGGCACCACTTTTAACATTGACTTGCCCTTCTCTGAGTTTCAGAACAATACAGAAGGCCTATGCGGTTAGTAAAATCTCCCATTTAATGAAGACCTAAATAAAGTACTTGTAGTAATGTAGTAATGCTAAATGAAAGAAAACAGATTGTTACAGCAGCTGCAAAGATTGTAATTAACTGATATTGTAATCAAGTGATCAGAACCCACAATTTTTTTTTCAATATTTTTCCAGGGACATGTGATAACAATCAAGCAAATGATTGTAGGTCACCTTCTGGTCAAATTAAATCCTGTGAGAACACAGCACCAAGCTGGCAGGTTCCCAACAAGACGTGCATAGCACCCACCACTCTCCCTCCAATTACCGTTACTACCCTTGTTCCCCCCACAACACCCTACCCATGCCAGCCAGTCATCTGTGAGCTATTCAACATCAGGTGAATATCAACAACACTATCTAGAAAAATATTTGATTACATTTAGGAGTTGCATTTAAAAAGCCAAGTTACAATAAGTTTATAGAATCTAATTTTGAATTTTACAATGAGATGTACACGTTTCCTCTCTCTGCCACCTAAATATTAACTTTAATGCCTACTTGTGTTCTCATTACCATTTCACCATTTCTATTATTGTGTTTTATTGTGTAGAATTGTGTTAACATATCCAAAAATTAATAATGTTTATATGCATAGCTCTTTAGATTTTCACCTAGAATGTTTCTTTCTCACTTATCAGCGCTTTTGAGGAATGCCGTAGCATCATACCTTTTGAGCCATATATGAACAGTTGTGAACAGGATGTGTGCTCTGGAAAACCTAGTTGTACGAGTCTGCAGGCTTATGCATCCGCATGTGCCAAAGCAGGAGTGTGTGTGAATTGGAGGAATTACACTAATGGAGAATGCGGTAATTCCACTACATTATTCATATCCATATGTGCTTCAGTATCTTTTATGTCGATGATTACTTTAATTAGCACTTAAAAATGGAACTGGAAAATTGTACTTACTGCAAACATTAACTGTTTTGCAGAGTATAAATGTCCTCCCACTAAAGTCTACGAAGCCTGTGGCCCTGCTGTGCAACCAACCTGCAATTCTCAGTAAGAAATAACCTTATTTCAAATTAATTGCATATTTATTTATTTGCTGATTGTCCTTTGAATATAATTAATAATATTTCACTTGGACATTTTATAAAATGCTTAAATACTGCATATTGTGATTGTGATAGGTATAATGAGAAGTACCAGGAGATGATGGCATCTGAAAGTGCACAAATGCAGGAGGGATGTTTCTGTATGAAAGGCACCACTCTGTTCAACTCATACTCAGATGTTTGTGTTACATCCTGCGGTAATACACAGTCTCTATTTCTGTAACTTTGCAAAACCTTTAATTTAAGAGGCCAATTAAATTCTGCAGATTTGCACTATTATAACAAATGTCTTTAAACCAAAGGTTTTTGACCTCTGCTTTTGGCTTTGTTCTCCAGCTTGTGTCGGCCCTGATGGCAGTCCCAAAATGGTATGTTACCATTGCAAAATACATGTCCTGCTTTATAAGGGTTTACGAAATGGAACTGGTGCATTAGTGACAGAAAATTATACAAAGCCCGGTGCTTTTCTCTGTTTATCAAACCGTATAATGTTGTATTAAGTGGCATATAAAGTGCATCCTATAGCCTCACATTTGTGTACTATATGCAGTATGGTGTACGCCTTATATCTTTCTCTTTTTTAGCCAAATGAAACATGGCAAATCGGCTGCCAAATGTGTGAGTGTGATGGTGAAAGCATGAGCATACAGTGTAACCCAGTCGTATGTCCAACTCCAGTCGTGCCTGTTTGTGACCGACCTGGAGATGTGCTCATTAACAAAACAGACGGCTGCTGCACAAGCTATGAATGTCGTAAGTAATGTGGACCATCCATAATTCACTCCTCTCATTGTTTATGTATACTAAAGAGACTAATAGCTTTATTTACATAATTAAACTATAAGATTTCTCTAGAGTGCCTGACATATCCTTGTAAAGATCATACAAAAATCATAGACATCATACTTCTATTGCAGAGATGATCAGAGGCTTCTGTTTATAATGACCAGCACTGTGCTGAAGAGAAAACAGATTGCGGATTTAAAGTCATTCAACATTTATACGTAGTGCTTCTTTTTCCCTTGCAGAGTGTGATACAAGTCAGTGTGTCATGCCCACTATGGGCTGCCCTCTGGGTTTTACACAAGAGATAAATGCAGTTCAACAAGGCGAATGCTGTCCTACATACACCTGCAGTGAGTACATGCTAATATAGAATCAAGATGATCAAAGAAATTTCAGCATCTATGTTATGAAAGTTACAGCACTTAAATAACTAAGTAAGATTAAAAAGTAAATTAAATTTAAAAAATAACACTCCACATTCATTTTTTAGAACCAATGAAAGTCTGTGTGCAGAATGGAACAATATATCAGGTAACAAGGATTCATTTGTATTTCTAGCTGTCACGTGATGATGATATGCAGTATGCAATCTGATTGTATACCATGAAAATCCTAACAATCATTTGTGTATTCTCTCTAGCTGGGCTCGCGCATGCCCAGTGATAATGTCTGTGAGGAATGCGAATGTAGTTCAATTATGAATAACAACACTGAACTTCTGACTCCAACGTGCTTGGCAAAACAATGTAACACGACGTGTGATAAGGTAATGCATGGCAGAAATGTAGAAATATTAGGGAAAATCTCATAACTTCCAGATTGGAAACAAGCAAACAAAAAAATCACCTAAAAATGTGCCACTAATGTTTTCTTTAAGGGTTATGAGTATCAGGCTGTCCCTGGCAAGTGCTGTGGAGAATGCATAAGGACGAGCTGTGTGGTCATGATTAATAACGCCACAGTGATCATCCCAGTGAGTGCGGTGTAACTTTATTCCTGCTTTTTACCTAGTGCCATATCTAGTACATCCTACTGTCTAAAAGTACTTAGAACGTGATACATTTGTACTGTCCTGATGGCATTTCTAATTTTTCCCCAGATGAACGAAACATTTAGTTCACCTGATGATAAATGTGTGACATACACCTGCCAGGATGTTAATGGTGATCCCATGGCAAAGGAAAGCACGAAAGTCTGTCCCGATTTTAACCCAGATATCTGTACTCCGGTAAGGGTTTGGGTGATTTTTCCTTCAAAACTTATATTTAATAACTCCATTTACATGATAGAAATCTGATGTTTGTAAGGCTGCATGTGGGCTGAGGCTCTTGAAGTAGTGCTGTATAAAATCTAAATTTGTTTTGGCCCAAATATGCTTTAAGACGACACACAACAGACAAATTTGTTCTGATTAGTTTGGCATGAGGAGGTGGAGTAATTATGTAATTATTATGTTTGTAGGGCTGTGATCTCAGTACCTGGTATTTAGTTACTAGGTTTTTTGGAAGAAGAAAAAAAGCAGGCAAAAATAGACATAAACATGAGTGCTTTTTCAAAATCTAAAGCAGTTAGCATGCTAATAAACCACTAATCTTGAAATGTGTCATAATCTCAGGAATTTATATAAAAGTCATCAAACCTACCAACAATATTTAATGCTATTTTGGTCATCACTAGGTATATTAACATAAATCATTCAAATACATAGAAATCCTGTTTTAAATGAAAAATATCAACTGCCATATAAACAAATTTGATTTCTAGAGTTGATCATTAAGACATGAGAAATATAATTTTTAAAGCCATATTAATTAATCAATCGACTGTTTTTCGTAAAAAACAAGCCAGATGTGTTTTACATTTGTTCTCCTTCTCTACAGGGAACAGAGACGACTGACGCTGATGGCTGCTGCAAGAGCTGTAAGTAAAAGCATGATATTTGTCTGATAAATGATGTAGATTGGATTTCCTGTCAGACTGACAGTGTCAGCTCCACTTCCTCTCCAGGCACTCCAAAGAGCAAATGCAATAAGCAAAGCAACACCACTGTGCTGGTTCAGAATGGCTGCAAGAGCGTAACTCCGGTGGAGATCACTTCCTGCTCAGGAACCTGTGAAACTTCCTCTATGTGAGTATAGTGAAAAAAATAAAATTCTGGCTAACATCGTTCACACGATTAACTGTCTAACACATCTGTCCTGCCATTGTTTACATCAGGTACTCTGCAGAGTCCAACACTCTGACACACATGTGCAGCTGTTGTTATGAGAAGGAAACCAGCAAGAAGCAAGTGGATATGATCTGCCCTGATGGAACAACCACCTCATACACGTATATTCACATTGATTCGTGCGGCTGCCAGGCATCCGAATGCACAGAAAAGCAGAGACGCAGAAGGAGCTTGAACTCTGATCTGTCCATGAGAAGGCCGGGTAAACTTCATAAGTGAAGGAAATGATTTTCTGATTTTATTGATATTGATTAATGATTTATTTTAAAGCTTCCTCTCTAGTAGTATAACACAGTGCTTCTCCTCTTCTGCTTGCAAAGCAAAAAGTTGTCTAATTTCACTGTTATATTTTTATTATTGTAAGAATGTGTGAAAAGCTTGTTATAACATGGTGAGTGTGTCGTGCTTATAAAGTGCATGTCAGAAACGTTTTCTTTTGTCCTTTGACTTTAAATTCTCAATAAACTGTTGCAGTTTAAAGCTTTGGTCTGGTCCTGTGTTTTCCTTCTTGTCAGGTCTACAGATAAGTGGTATTTATGTATAAGAAGGAACAAACCAACTACTGTGTAGCTTTCTTTCATTAATTCAGAGACACTGTCCTGCAGAGCACACGACACACAGTGCCTTACAGAGATCCTGTCTTAAACAGCTTCCATCAAAAAAAATGCAGCAATCCCAGGTTTACCTGAAACATACAGCTGCCTCAATACCTACAGTTTCTAAAAAGCCATTAGCACTTTATTTACGAATCCAAAATTCCTGAAAGCAGCAATAAGTCTCACACACATGATAACGTGTTCTCCGTAAGCCATGGAAATAATATGATACAGGGAATGGCTGATAAAGCCTGAGCTAATAGTTTCAGTATAATGTTTTCCAACCTGACCATTGAATATTTGTTCAAGTTGGAAAACATTTCAAAAATCCACAAAAGATTTGCAGGAAATTTTAGCATGTGTGATGGGATTATAGGTGGAATATCGAAATAGAATGAAAATAAAACTTCGACGTGTGCCTTCTGTTTATTAGTTGATCTCATTTTATTTTTGTAGAATAAGAAATTATTTGCAACTGATGCAACGTATAAGCGATTATACAAACACCAAAAAAATGAAGACGAATATTCTTTTGTTTTATTGTAATTATTGTGTATACTGTTCAAATTAAATCAGACATATTTTCAGAAAATAAAGTGCCAAAGAGTTCAAAATCACTGCTCTTGCACGAGCGGAATAATCATAATGTAGAAATTTAAACATCACATCCTCACTACAGGACTAATAAATACATTGTTATCTTTTTACTGCAGCAACATTTTCAAGCAAGAGCTTACCATATGATTTAAAACAACAAGCTTGATCTAAGAACTTCATGGGTTTACAACTTGACAACATTAAGAAACAATCAAGTGAGTCTAAATTAAATGTCAATGATTCGAGGAAAATCTTGGACTTTCTGTAAGAAATCAGTGGTTGATCTTCACGTGCAATTTGATATGTAGAATATGAGACATGTCTAAGATCAAAAAATGAGACTTGCATTCGGTTTTGCATTCGTAAGGCCAACGATGGCACCACTTTGGAAAAGGAGTCATGAATGGCTTAGAGGAATTTTAGAGCCACATACTGAATCTGATCTCTTAGTCTTACATGAGAACTTCAAGACTTTCATGGAATATGGCAACATCTGCTATGCGGAAAAAAAAAAGACAAAAAACAAACAAAAAACAAACAAAAAAACAAAAACATAATTTAACATGAACACAAATAATGCTGACCTCGCAAATATACCTTTGATAAGTTTGTTTCTTTAAAACCTTTGGCATTGTGCATGTGTCCAATTTTATCGAGTATGGAACTGTGGTTAATGTGTTTTGTATATATACAAATAGTGCTTTTAGCATTTATTTTTGTGAGTGCCTGTGAAATGAATAAATTAAAATATACGCCTGAGTGTAAATGTTTGTTTAATTTAATTTTTTAAAACAATTCTTTTAAAGGCTAATTGGATTTGAAAGCTCATGTCCAAATTCCTCTTAACATTTCCAGTAAAAAGGCAACAATTTATAATTATTGGCTGTTTATTTTGGGAAATACATTTAATTTACCACAGCATGATGTTGAGCTAAGTGACGATAAACTCAGTCATAGATCATTTATTAAGATTCTCAATGTCCCACTATGACTCTGCTTATAGACGTGAAACCTACAGATAGAGTGTTATTATACTGTCAGTTGACTAAAGCCACAGACCTGAGGGGCAAAGTTACCATGAGTGAGCTAAAGGGAAGAAAACATTGTTCAATATTTTGCAACAGGGTGATCTTCATAATTCTGCCATTATTAATTGATCTGCCCTAAATATATTTGATTATCTTCAGAATATAGCACAATGCATTAAATATATCCATTATATAAGACAGGGAGCTCTCTGAGAGGGTGAAGCCGGACTATATAAAAAACGGTGAACCATAAAACCACGAAAACAAGAATGGAACCAAATCGTGATTATCTTCAGGGGAAAAAAGCATCAATGAGCACTGCTATTGGAACATAAAATCCTGTAATGCTGTGTTTATTACGGTCTTGATGGACACGCAAGAGAAAAAACATAACTCTTTTGTTAGGGAATGACACGCTGAGTGCCTTGTGTGTGTTTTCAATACAATCAGACCTCTTCAGCCATCTGCAGCAGAGAATTAATGGCAGCGTCCTTGTTCCCCTGCTGTGCCTCAATCACGCTGCGGATCACTTCCTTATCCAGGTTAGGGAACATGTCACTCAGGGCCTGCAGGTCCTCCTCGCTGTAGGGGGCACTGTGAGGGGCACTGATGGGCATCCCCATGGGCATCCCCATGGGCATCACACCCTGGTTATAGACACCTGGCACACCTGGCACACCTGGAAGAAGCATCACAGAGTTTTAGCATACATGAAAAGATCAGCCCAATAAATAATTATATAACATTGTAATCTATAGTATTAATGACACCAAAGCGCAGGTGAATTCTGGTATCCGATTTGTTAGAAGGTGAACAGTACTTCATAACAGCTTCATCTTAATGCCCTACTCGCTCTAATCCCTAACGAAATTTACACAAATTCAGCAGTGCTACATAAACTCAGATTAATAATAAACTGATTAGAAAAACATAAAACTGTTGCTTGTGACATTTTTTTTATTTAACATAACTCTCCAAACTACAGAGGAATTGAAGCTTTTGAGTTTTCTCTGTAAAATGATAGGCTGTATGTTTAAAGCCTGAATGTCAATTTTTAATCAATTAAACATTCTAATTGTTGGAGAATTTCTGTGGGACAAGTAAAAAAATAAGACAACCAATACTGATACAATTTCCATGCAAATCTTTTATTTTCTCACTTCTATCCTGGCAGACGTTCCAAGCATGCTCACAGATAGCCGAGTCACTGTAGTGCATATATGTCAAGCTCAGGCCCGCGGGTGTAATTATATTTGGCCCGCGAGATCATATCAAATGTGCATTACAGCTGGCTAGCCACATGCTCCGCTAATACTACAAATACCAGAATGCCTTGCCACTGTATTGACGCGTAGTCACGAACAGCAAGCGCCAATCATTCTCTGTTGACAGTCGTAACATAAGAAGACACTATGAAACGAAACATTATGAGAAGTATAAGAACCTATATATAAATATAAAGACCTGATGTGTCTTTTATTTCAAATTTAATTTCTTATGTGTTTGTAATATCAAGCTCTGGTTGTTCCAAATCCTGTGTTCAAGCAAAACTAAAGTTTGTTTCCATATAAAAAAGGTTGAACATTACATATCAGTTGCAGGTAATTTTTCAATATATATTCAGTTTGGCCCATGACTTTATCTCAGTTTTATATTTTCGCCCACTGTGAATTTGACACCCCTGCTATAGTGGCTGGATGAAGCCTTGTAAATGTTAGAGGAGGCCTTTAAAGGAACCCTGCATGCTAAAATACCTATAAATGAACATCTGAAACTTAAAGTGCGTATACACTACTGAGTGCTGAGAAATCCATGGGGTTTCTGCAGAGTATCTGCCGATTTCTTTTGAACAGAATTATCTCCATGATCAAATACAAAAATTGTGTACATGCGATAAGTTCACAGATTATTGCATGTTATATTTATTTGCTTTGTTGTTGTTGCTGTGAACACGGTCGAGGGGAGTAAGTGAAATCCAGGTTCGATGCAAAACTCAGTCTAATGAATGTACTTCATCCTTAGTCAGGACTGATGCCCCCTTTACACCAGAAAGAAACTGGTGCCGGTTTGAAGTTAGTTCCACTGGCGAGCCTTCTAAGAACCAGTTTGCCTTTACATGGGCTAGAGAGCCGTCACAGAGCCGAGTCTTACGTCACTGTATACAACGTTATACAGCAACGTTAGCGCAGCAGCGGCAAACACAAACACAACATCAACAATGGCGGATGTTGCTTTACTGTTAATGCTCATGGCTTTGTGAACCTACATTGGCATCCAAATGTGGCGAATCCTGATTTAAAATGATTTAAAAATGGTGCTAACAACGTTCTCTTTTGTCTTGTTGGTCACAGTAACCCCGCCCCCAGCCCCTGACGCAAGTGGTTCTTAAGTCTAGACCAGCATTGTTTCGGTGCTACTTAAGAACCACTTTTCCTGGTTCAGAGCCGGTGCTTTGGGTGTCAAAAAAGAAAGAACTGTTTTTAAATTAGGCTCTGGCTCTGAAACAGCACTCACACTGCCTTGGTGGAAAAGAGGCATGAGTCACATGATCCCATGACATTCAGATTTCTTCACTACTTTCTGAAGATTTTCGTTGTGCCCTAAAACAGAGAACACCATGGTATGCTTTTCTTCCCCAAAGAAATCATTTCCTCATTTGCATCACTTCCCTCTGTGCTTATTGTCTTTGTTGTGAAAATTCTATATCCAGGAGAGCAATTTTATAATTGTAGAGGTAAACAATCCTGATTCCTCTCTGCTGTGACTCGGTCTGCTTCCACCAAGTCCACCTTCCTACAGCAGGTCAAGACGTTTTGTGGTTTGACTTTAGATAATAGATTATGAAGATAATAACAAGCTCATACCTGCAATGGGCACGTAGCCGACACCCTGCTGGTACACTGTGGGCATCAGGACCACAGGCTGGGGTGGCATGATCATTCCCGCTGGCACTGACTACCACCACATGAACAAAGAAAACGAGAATTAGAATGTGTAAAATAAGCCTGTATAACTGCAGTCTGAAGCTCAGTTTATTCAGGTGTATGAAGTTTTAAGCCTGATAGTGACACGACTGTACAAGAATACAGACGCTGGGTATTTATCATTATTTATGGACAGCGCTCTGTTTGTGTCCTCTAGTCTCCTGTGCTGGTGATACAAATGAATCATTATGAAATCCTTATGAGTCTATGGTATGAGCAGAATGCCATTAATATGCTATAGGGAACTGAGCAATCTTCACAGTATTTAAAAATATCTCTAAAAAAGTCTAAAAAAAAAAAAAAAAAAAAAAAAAAAAAAAAGGCTTCAGACTTCTAAGAATTAAAGCTCTTCCACCTTGTATGTCTGAATTTAATCCTTTAATTTTAAAATTACATGAGGGACTTGAGATGTGGTTAATGAATCAAGCCAAAAATCTTAAATAGAATAATGTGTAATATATTTGTAGCACAGTTTGTTCTTTCCTCTCAGAAATCAATGACCCATTTTTTTTTACTGTTCAAAAACATGTCTGATGTATTAACCATGTGATAATGCCCATAAACTGAATCTCTATGTTTTGTGTTAATGTAATGGAACTGAATGTACTGCTAGAAAATTTATCATTCTACTCATTACGGACACTAATGACATGTGACAAACACACTGCATGACGCAGTGTACAAAATGACACTTACACATCTATATTATTACACAACTGCACTATTGTTGTTGTTTTAAGGTGTTTTCGGACACACCCATAGTGCTTGTCCTGACAACTCTGGCTTCTCTGAACCACAGAGCAAAACAGCAAAATTACAGCAAGATGTCCAAACTATTTCTTTTGATTGCAACACACCTGGAAATGCTACAATGATGGTACACAAAAGTACACAACACAGTGCAAGATCATTCATACTGAAGAGCTGTGTGTGTGTACAGTATAATCAGACTCACTGAGTAAGACATGACTAGGTTAATCATGCCTTCCTTATCGTCTCCTTGTCTTCCGCTCAGGCTGTACCACTCGTCCACCACGCTGCCTTCCCTCAGGCTCTCTGGGATAGTCACGTGAGTCCAGGCAATGCGATCGTCCATGGAAAATGCCCTCTAAACACAGTGACATAGAAGTGACTCATTTCCTCATACCACACACCCTCCTCACACACAGGCCTGTGATACTGAGGCATATATACGCACACCATTGGGTTTGTGTTTTATTAACACCTCATCATTTATAAATAAAATGAAGAATCAAGGGGAAGGTGTACAGGACAGTGGTGAGACCGGCCATGCTGTATGGTTTAGAGACAGTGTCACTGAAGAAGAGACAGGAGTCAGAGCTTGAGGTAGCCGAACTGAAGATGTTGAGGTTCTCTTTGGGTGTGACAAGATTGGACAGGATTAGGAACGAGTACATCAGAGGGACAGCCCATGTTGGACGTTTGGGGGACAAAGTTAGGGAGGCGAGATTAAGATGGTTTGGACATGTTCAGAGGAGGGAGAGTGAGTATATTGGTAGGAGAATGTTGGACATGGAGCTGCCAGGCAGGAGGCAAAGAGGAAGGCCAAAGAGGAGGTATATGGATGTAATTAATGAGGATTTGAAGCTAGTGGGTGCAAGTGTTGAGGATGCAGAAGATAGGGTTAGGTGGAGAGAGATGATTCGCTGTGGCGACCCCTGAAGGGAAAAGCCGAAAGAAGAAGAAGATTTATAAATAAAATGTGTTATTGCGAGGTGTGTGTGTGTGTGTGTGTGTGTGTGTGTGTGTGTGTGTGTGTGTGTGTGTGTGTGTGTGTGTGTGTGTGTGTGTGTGTGTGTGTGTATATATATATATGTATATGTATATGTATATATATAGTGGTAGCTCAGTGGTTAAGGTGTTGGGCTACTGATCGGAAGGTCATGGGTTCGAACCCCAGGTCCACCAAGCTGCCACTGCTGGGCCCCTGAGCAAGGCCCTTAACCCTCAGTTGCTCAGTTGTAAGTCACTCTGGATAATTGTGTCTGCTAAATGCTGTAAATATATATATACATACATATATATATATATATATATATATATATACATACATACATACATACATATATATATATATATATATATACATACATACATACATATATATATATATATATATATATATATATATATATGTATATATACACCTCGCAATACCACATTTTATTTAAAAATGATGAGGTGTTAATAAAACACAAACCCAATAAAACATGGTTAAATGAGAGAGTTCTCAGAATAAGATAAAGACCCCAAAACTCCGCTAGTTGAATGTTATCACTGTGGTTGTTCTGATTGTTATGAACTGAACCTCGTCAAAGATTTCCAGGTAGAAGGAGTCGACTGCAGGAGGCAACGGACACTGAATCACTTTGTTCCAGCGTGGGTTTTTGGCTCCGTTATGTGCTGTAGGTGTTTCATACACGGTGTAGCCGAGCCGAATTCTGCAGTATGGGTCCATGCGCGTCATGCCGTAATTCTTAGCCAACTTCGCCTGGAAAAGAAAGAATTTCAGTTCAAACACATGAATAAGACATTGTGTGTTTTACCTTTATTCAGCAGCACTCACACACACACACACACCGCACACACTCCTCACAGACACACCACACTCCTCATACACACACCACACACACACCTTACATGTACACACCACACACACCACACACACACCACACTCCTCACACACACACTCCACACATACACACACCACAAACCCCTCACATAAACACACACTATCCTCACAGACACACACTCCTGACGCACACCATACAGACACACACTCCTGACGCACACCATGCAGACACACGCTCCTGACGCACACCATACAGACACACGCTCCTGACGCACACCATACAGACACACACTCCTGACGCACACACACCACACACTCCTCACGCACACACACCACACACTCCTCACGACCATACAGACACACACTCCTGACGCACACCATACAGACACACACTCCTGACGCACACCATACAGACGCACACTCCTGACGCACACCATACAGACGCACACTCCTGACGCACACCATACAGACGCACACTCCTGACGCACACCATACAGACACACACTCCTGACGCACACACCATACAGACACACACTCCTGACGCACACCATACAGACACACACTCCTGACGCACACCATACAGACACACTCCTGACGCACACCATACAGACACACACTCCTGACGCACACCATACAGACACACACCAGACACACACTCCTGACGCACACCATACAGACACACACCATACAGACAGACACTCCTGACGCACACCATACAGACACACACTCCTGACGCACACACCATACAGACACACACTCCTGACGCACACCATACAGACACACACTCCTGACGCACACACACCACACACTCCTCAAGCACACACACCACACACTCCTCACGACCATACAGACACACACTCCTGACGCACACACCATACAGACACACACTCCTGACGCACACCATACAGACACACACTCCTCACGCACACCATACAGACACACACTCCTCACGCACACCATACAGACACACACTCCTCACGCACACCATACAGACACACACTCCTCACGCACACCATACAGACACACACTCCTCACGCACACCATACAGACACACACTCCTCACGCACACCATACAGACACACACTCCTGACGCACACGCACCACACACTCCTGACGCACACACACCACACACTCCTCACGCACACACACCACACACTCCTGACGCACACCATACAGACACACACTCCTGACGCACACACACCACACATTCCGGACGCACACACACCACACACTCCTCACGCACACACACCACACACTCCTGACACACACCATACAGACACACACTCCTCACGCACACCATACAGACACACACTCCTCACGCACACACACCACACACTCCTGACGTACACACCATACAGACACACACTCCTGACGCACACACCATACAGACACACACTCCTGACGCACACACCATACAGACACACACTCCTGACGCACACCATACAGACACACACTCCTGACGCACACACACCACACACTCCTCAAGCACACACACCACACACTCCTCACGACCATACAGACACACACTCCTGACGCACACACCATACAGACACACACTCCTGACGCACACCATACAGACACACACTCCTCACGCACACCATACAGACACACACTCCTCACGCACACCATACAGACACACACTCCTCACGCACACCATACAGACACACACTCCTCACGCACACCATACAGACACACACTCCTCACGCACACCATACAGACACACACTCCTGACGCACACCATACAGACAGACACACACTCCTCACGCACACCATACAGACACACACTCCTGACGCACACCATACAGACACACACTCCTCACGCACACCATACAGACACACACTCCTCACGCACACCATACAGACACACACTCCTCACGCACACCATACAGACGCACACTCCTGACGCACACCATACAGACGCACACTCCTGACGCACACACCATACAGACACACACTCCTGACGCACACACCATACAGACACACACTCCTGACGCACACCATACAGACACACACTCCTGACGCACACCATACAGACACACACTCCTGACGCACACCATACAGACACACACTCCTGACGCACACCATACAGACACACACTCCTGACGCACACCATACAGACACACACCAGACACACACTCCTGATGCACACCATACAGACACACACCATACAGACAGACACTCCTGACGCACACAATACAGACACACACTCCTGACGCACACCATACAGACACACACTCCTGACGCACACACACCACACACTCCTCAAGCACACACACCACACACTCCTCATGACCATACAGGCACACACTCCTGACGCACACACCATACAGACACACACTCCTGACGCACACCATACAGACACACACTCCTGACGCACACCATACAGACACACACTCCTGACGCACACCATACAGACACACACTCCTGACGCACACCATACAGACACACACTCCTGACGCACACCATAGACACACACACTCCTGACGCACACCATACAGACACACACTCCTGACGCACACCATACAGACACACACTCCTGACGCACA
Organism: Tachysurus vachellii; assembly: GCF_030014155.1. Lineage (NCBI taxonomy): Eukaryota > Metazoa > Chordata > Actinopteri > Siluriformes > Bagridae > Tachysurus > Tachysurus vachellii. The sequence goes on from NC_083460.1 coordinate 21,814,812, forward strand.
CCATACAGACACACACTCCTGACGCACACCATACAGACACACACTCCTGACGCACACCATAGACACACACACTCCTGACGCACACCATACAGACACACACTCCTCACGCACACCATACAGACACACACTCCTCACGCACACCATACAGACACACACTCCTCACGCACACCATACAGACACACACTCCTCACGCACACCATACAGACACACACTCCTCACGCACACCATACAGACACACACTCCTCACGCACACCATACAGACACACACTCCTCACGCACACCATACAGACACACACTCCTGACGCACACGCACCACACACTCCTGATGCACACACACCACACACTCCTCACGCACACACACCACACACTCCTGACGCACACCATACAGACACACACTCTTCACGCACACACACCACACACTCCTCACGCACACCATACAGACACACACTCCTCACGCACACCATACAGACACACTCCTGACGCACACACACCACACATTCCGGACGCACACACACCACACACTCCTCACGCACACACACCACACACTCCTGACGCACACCATACAGACACACACTCCTCACGCACACACACCACAAACACTCCTCACGCACACACACCACACACTCCTCACGCACACCATACAGACACACGCTCCTGACGCACACACCATACAGACACACACTCCTGACGCACACACCATACAGACACACACTCCTGACGCACACCATACAGACACACACTCCTCACTCACACCATACAGACACACACTCCTCACGCACACGCACCACACACCCCTGACGCACACACACCACACACTCCTCACGCACACACACCACACACTCCTGACGCACACCATACAGACACACACTCCTGACGCACACCATACAGACACACACTCCTCACGCACACCATACAGACACACACTCCTCACACACACCATACAGACACACACTCCTCACGCACACCATACAGACACACTCCTGACGCACACACACCACACATTCCGGACGCATACACACCACACACTCCTCACGCACACACACCACACACTCCTGACGCACACCATACAGACACACACTCCTCACGCACACACACCACACACACCACACACTCCTCACGCACACACTCCTCACGCACACCATACAGACACACGCTCCTGACGCACACCATACAGACACACAATTCACAATTCCCCTAATTCACAACACACGCATTCCTTACACACAACAAAGACTCAACACATACACACACTCCTCACGCACACACCACACGCTCCTCACGCACACACCACACGCTCCTCACGCACACACCACACGCTCCTCACGTACACACCACACGCTCCTCACGCACACACCACACGCTCCTCACGCACACACCACACGCTCCAAACGCACACACCACACACTCCAAACGCACACACCACACGCTCCTCACGCACACCACACTCCTAAATAGACACCACACATACAACCACACACACCCCCACGCCTTATACACACAAACACCACACACTTCTCACACGCAACACACACTCCTCACACATACTGACCTGTCATACTGACAGTATATATAATGTATTGTAATACTGATAAAGTATTACTTATTACTTAAAGTAAAGTATTAATAGTAATAAAGTATTACTTAAAGTATAACTTATCAGTTAAAACACTGATAAGATGTTAAAAAAACAACAACAATAAAACACGAGGGTTAAATGAGAGAACATTTGAAATGTGTGACTCAGTCCTCAGATATTCAGGCTCTGCCCACAGCCTACAAATTTAGCAGATTTTACACAGCAGTTTAAATGTCATATAGGTGTTACTGCAATGCTGGAAGCTTCATTTCAGGTTTAATGTTGAAAATATTCTGAGATGTTAACACCTTTTCTTCTTCTTCTACATTACAACAACAGTGTAGATGAACTAAATAACTGGATAAGTGGCTGTAATATATTCCACATAGACATTAGAACAGCTTTGTCCTGCTCACATGACCATTTAACCAGATCATACATAAATCCTTTATTATTCCTAAGTTTAGTGTTAGTCTCATTCTCTCATTCTGTATTTGTTTAATTTAAAATCTGCCTCATGTTGTGTTCAGATCAATTTTATAAGTGTAAACTTATAAAGTGTACACTTATAAGTGTAAAATTGTTTTTTTAGATTCATACATCGACAGGATTTCAAAGCAGGACAATTGTTCACGTGTTGATGCGTAATGTTTAATGGGCGTTTGGTTTGTCGTGAGTTCATCGCCCACTTCTGAAAAGGCATAAAAATTTAAATCTAAAATAAATTGATGTGTAAAACGTGTGACTCAAATGTCATACATTCACGTCCCGCCCAGCTGAGACGCCATCGGTGTTAGAAAGTAAATTAATTCCTATTCAATCTTAAATGTCATCTGTTCTCAATGACGCATCACATCTTCCACACTGGTGCTGACAGGAAGGACTTGTTTATTTCAGTATACAGCACAGAAGGATCCATGTTTATTGTCCTAACTGAATTTAGTCTAGAACTCCAATCTCTAGCCTCTTGGCAAAATCTTCATCTGCCCAGAAATCAGAGGATTTACATACATAGTAATATATCTCCAATCATAGCTGTGTAGCATTTTCTAAATGTTTAGGTGACCCATCTTCTTATTGGCTACATTGCCAAGCTGAATCAGTTTACTATCTAGTAATAAAACTCACAGGCTAGTTAGCATTCTTTAAGTGTTTTTCTCACTGTGTTGTCTTGTAACATTAATATTCTGTATATATTCAGCCTTGATAAAAAATATTCTAAATTTGAAAACTCAAAATTCAAAACTGTATGAACTATGTTTATGAAAATGGCTTGAACGGTAAGCGTGTAGTCAGTCATGTAAAAAAAAAGTTTAACTGTGGTTTGTGAGAATCGAATACCTGCACGACTGTGATGCTGATCCGACCCATGGAGTTGAGGCTGCCTCCATACTGCAGTTGCTGTGCCGTATGAGCATCCATCTGCACCTGCTGCTGCTGGACAGTCGGAGTGATCCTCAGGAAGTCCATTGGAAGTTCTCCGATGAACACCTGAACACACACATGCATCTTTAACAGCGTACAGTTCCTCAGCACATAAAAGTTTTGATTAGAGCAGAACGGAACAATTAGCACAGAGAGTTTGCATGAATATCTGAAGGAGTCTTCTAAATTCCTCTTAAGATGGTCAATCAAGATAAGAAATGGTTCTTTTAAATCATACCCATACTCAGACGATTAAATCGGATCACTGTAATCATACCATGTTCTTAGGTGGCACTAGAGCTCAGATATGTTTTCATGTACCCGGCGCAGGCATCTGATGCTCCTGCTTTCGCTTACATGTTTAAAAAGTCACTTTAAAGAGGCGTGTTGTACAGAAGTGCATCTACAGGACTAACAGCCTAGTCAGGTTACAAAATTCCCCTGCTGTTATGCTGAACTGAACATGATGTAATACACAAGGCATGTGTTGTGCAGTAATTAAGTAATAAACTGGACAGACTGGAAGAAACAACAAAAAACATCACCTGGTAAGAATATGTCTGCATACCTGCTGAGACTCGGCGACTTAGACTTCAACAGCAGATCATAAAACTCCAATGAATTGGTGTGTTGTGGTGGTGTAACAGTGTGGTGGTGTAACAATGTGGTGGGTGGTGTAACAGTATAACAGTGTAGTAGTGTAACAGTGTTGTTGTGTAACGGTGTAACAGTGCGGTTGTGTAACGGTGTAACAGTGCGGTTGTGTAACGGTGTAGCAGTGTGGTGGTGTAGCGGTGTAACAGTGTGGTGGTGTAACAGTGTAACAGTGTGGTGGTGTAATGGTGTAGCAGTGTGGTGGTGTAACGGTGTGACAGTGTGGTGGTGTAACGGTGTGACAGTGTGGTGGTGTAACGGTGTGACAGTGTGGTGGTGTAACGGTGTGACAGTGTGGTGGTGTAACGGTGTGACAGTGTGGTGGTGTAACGGTGTGACAGTGCGGTGGTGTAACGATGTAAGTGTGTGGCGGTGTAACAGTGTGGCGGTGTATCAGTGAGTAGTGTAACGATGTAACAGTGTGGTGGTGTAACGGTATGACAGTGTGGTGGTGTATCGGTTTGGCGGTGTAACAGTGTGGCGGTGTAACAGTGTGGCAGTGTAACAGTGTGGTGGTATAACGGTATGGGGTGATAAAAGTGTGGGGTGATTAAGGATGAATGCTTTTCCAGCACACACCTGGTCACTTAGTGTCAGCTGAGCATCGTCAGAATGTCACACTCACTCACTCTCGCACTCACTCAGTCACTCACTCTCTCAGTCACTCACTCACTCAGTCTCTCGGTCACTCAGTCTCTCAGTCACTCACTTACTCAGTCACTCACTTACTCAGTCACTCACTTACTCAGTCACTCACTTACTCAGTCACTCACTTACTCAGTCACTCACTTACTCAGTCACTCACTTACTCAGTCACTCACTTACTCAGTCACTCACTTACTCAGTCACTCACTTACTCAGTCACTCACTTACTCAGTCACTCAGTCTCTCACTCAGTCTCTCACTCAGTCTCTCACTCAGTCTCTCACTCAGTCTCTCACTCAGTCTCTCACTCAGTCTCTCACTCAGTCTCTCACTCAGTCTCTCACTCAGTCTCTCGGTCACTCAGTCTCTCAGTCACTCAGTCACTCAGTCACTCAGTCGCTCACTCACTCAGTCTCTCACTCACTCAGTCTCTCACTCAGTCTCTCACTCAGTCTCTCACTCAGTCTCTCACTCAGTCTCTCACTCAGTCTCTCACTCAGTCTCTCGGTCACTCAGTCTCTCGGTCACTCAGTCTCTCGGTCACTCAGTCTCTCGGTCACTCAGTCTCTCGGTCACTCACTCAGTCAGTCGCTCACTCAGTCAGTCACTCACTCAGTCAGTCACTCACTCAGTCAGTCACTCAGTCAGTCACTCACTCAGTCACTCAGTCGCTCACTCAGTCACTCAGTCGCTCACTCACTCAGTCACTCACTCAGTCACTCACTCACTCAGTCACTCACTCACTCACTCACTCACTCACTCACGCAGTCTCTCGGCCACTCAGTCTCTCAGTCACTCACTCACTCACTCACTCACTCAGTCACTCACTCAGTCACTCACTCAGTCACTCAGTCACTCAGTCGCTCACTCACTCAGTCGCTCACTCACTCAGTCGCTCACTCACTCACTCAGTCACTCACTCAGTCGCTCACTCAGTCGCTCACTCAGTCACTCAGTCGCTCAGTCACTCACTCAGTCACTCTATCAGTCACTCAGTCAGTCTCTCAGTCACTCAGTCAGTCTCTCAGTCACTCAGTCTCTCACTCACTCAGTCTCTCACTCACTCAGTCTCTCACTCACTCAGTCTCTCACTCACTCAGTCTCTCACTCAGTCACTCACTCAGTCTCTCACTCAGTCTCTCACTCAGTCTCTCACTCAGTCTCTCACTCAGTCTCTCACTCAGTCTCTCACTCAGTCTCTCACTCAGTCACTCACTCAGTCACTCACTCAGTCGCTCACTCACTCACTCAGTCGCTCACTCACTCACTCAGTCGCTCACTCACTCACTCAGTCACTCACTCAGTCACTCACTCACTCAGTCACTCACTCACTCAGTCACTCACTCACTCAGTCACTCACTCACTCACTCACGCAGTCTCTCGGCCACTCAGTCTCTCAGTCACTCACTCACTCACTCACTCAGTCACTCACTCAGTCACTCACTCACTCAGTCGCTCACTCACTCACTCAGTCACTCTATCAGTCACTCAGTCAGTCTCTCAGTCACTCAGTCAGTCAGTCACTCACTCACTCACTCAGTCTCTCACTCACTCAGTCTCTCACTCACTCAGTCTCTCACTCAGTCACTCACTCAGTCACTCACTCAGTCACTCACTCAGTCTCTCACTCAGTCTCTCACTCAGTCTCTCACTCAGTCTCTCACTCAGTCTCTCACTCAGTCTCTCACTCAGTCTCTCACTCAGTCTCTCACTCAGTCACTCACTCAGTCACTCACTCAGTCACTCACTCAGTCACTCACTCAGTCACTCACTCAGTCTCTCACTCAGTCTCTCACTCAGTCTCTCACTCAGTCTCTCACTCAGTCTCTCGGTCAGTCACTTACTCAGTCACTCACTTAGTCACTCACTCACTCACTCAGTCACTCACTCAGTCACTCACTCAGTCGCTCACTCAGTCACTCAGTCACTCAGTCGCTCACTCACTCAGTCACTCACTCAGTCACTCACTCACTCAGTCACTCACTCACTCAGTCACTCACTCACTCACTCACTCACTCACGCAGTCTCTCGGCCACTCAGTCTCTCAGTCACTCACTCACTCACTCACTCACTCACTCAGTCACTCAGTCGCTCAGTCACTCACTCAGTCACTCACTCAGTCACTCACTCAGTCTCTCACTCAGTCTCTCACTCAGTCACTCACTCAGTCACTCACTCAGTCTCTCACTCAGTCTCTCACTCAGTCTCTCACTCAGTCTCTCACTCAGTCTCTCACTCAGTCACTCACTCAGTCACTCACTCAGTCACTCACTCAGTCACTCACTCAGTCACTCAGTCTCTCGGTCACTCAGTCTCTCGGTCACTCAGTCTCTCGGTCACTCAGTCTCTCGGTCACTCAGTCTCTCGGTCACTCAGTCTCTCGGTCACTCAGTCTCTCGGTCACTCACTCAGTCAGTCGCTCACTCAGTCAGTCACTAAGTCAGTCACTCACTCAGTCAGTCACTCACTCAGTCACTCAGTCGCTCACTCAGTCACTCAGTCGCTCACTCAGTCACTCAGTCGCTCACTCAGTCACTCAGTCGCTCACTCACTCAGTCACTCACTCAGTCACTCACTCACTCAGTCACTCACTCAGTCACTCACTCACGCAGTCTCTCGGCCACTCAGTCTCTCAGTCACTCACTCACTCACTCACTCACTCACTCACTCAGTCACTCACTCAGTCACTCACTCACTCACTCACTCAGTCACTCACTCAGTCACTCAGTCGCTCACTCAGTCACTCAGTCACTCACTCAGTCACTCTCTCAGTCACTCAGTCACTCAGTCAGTCAGTCACTCACTCACTCACTCACTCACTCACTCAGTCTCTCACTCGCTCAGTCTCTCAGTCGCTCAGTCGCTCAGTCACTCAGTCAGTCTCTCACTCATTCAGTCTCTCACTCACTCAGTCTCTCACTCACTCAGTCTCTCACTCACTCAGTCTCTCACTCACTCAGTCTCTCACTCACTCAGTCTCTCACTCAGTCACTCTCTCAGTCACTCTGTCACTCAGTCACTCACTCAGTCACTCACTCAGTCACTCACTCAGTCACTCACTCAGTCACTCACTCACTCACTCAGTCACTCACTCAGTCACTCACTCAGTCACTCACTCAGTCACTCACTCAGTCTCTCAGTCAGTCTCTCAGTCAGTCACTCACTCAGTCTCTCAGTCAGTCACTCACTCAGTCACTCACTCAGTCACTCACTCACTCACTCACTCACTCACTCACTCACTCACTCACTCACTCACTCACTCACTCACTCAGTCTCTCGGTCACGCAGTCTCTCGGTCACGCAGTCTCTCGGTCACGCAGTCTCTCGGTCACGCAGTCTCTCACTCACTCAGTCTCTCACTCACTCAGTCACTCTCTCAGTCACTCTCTCAGTCACTCTCTCAGTCACTCTGTCACTCAGTCACTCACTCAGTCACTCACTCAGTCACTCACTCAGTCACTCTCTCACTCTCTCACTCACTCACTCTCTCACTCACTCACTCACTCACTCACTCACTCACTCACTCACTCACTCACTCACTCACTCAGTCACTCACTCAGTCACTCACTCAGTCACTCACTCTCTCAGTCACTCACTCACTCTCTCAGTCACTCACTCACTCTCTCAGTCACTCACTCACTCTCTCTCTCATTTGTATTTAAAAAGGTGACTTTTCGCCAGCGGTATGCAAATATGACACATCGTTACAATCACCAAACTAAAATAAAAAAACAAACACTCGGGTCTCGAGTGAAAGGTTTAAGATGAGATCATTTCTTGTTTTGCTGATTATGTCACAGCATCATAACTCATAACAGCAACAACTCATTATCTTATTGACAGCATTTAAAAATCATTCTGTTCAATAATGTTCACGTTTCTGTGGTTATAGAAACAGCAGAATAAATAATAATAATAATAATAATAATAACGATAATTAAAGCTGCAAGCAGCATTTCCCGGGTTCAAGCGGGAAAAAGGGAGTTTAAGGCCTTAAAAGAATTTCACATACACAAAGTGACCCACAAGTTACAGAGGGTGGCAACCGCTCCTAACCTAGTGTCTCTAATACAGAAAAGCTTACCAACGTGTTGCACAATATATGTCATGTGAAGTACTCACCTGTCCAGTTTTCCAAGTCATATCCATAAAGCGAAGAAACACAAGCATCCAGATGCAGAACAAGTGACCCGCAAGTCACATACACAAATGACCGGCAAGTCACATACACAAAGTGACCCTCAAGTCACATACACAAAGTGACCGGCAAGTCACATACACAAAGTGACCCTCAAGTCACATACACAAAATAACTAAGAAATTGGGATACATGAACAGTCTGACATACTAAAACCGAATGAACAACAATAGAGCCCTCTAATTGAAGCTGAATGTGCTTGGAGGAGAGCACTAATTCTAGAACACTGAGAGCACTGATTCTAGAACTGTGTTCGGACTGTGATGTCACACAGGATAATGAAGATTGACAGGAGATGTCCAATGGTAGGGATCTGAAAAGATAGATAGTGGAGCAAAGAGAGAGAGAGAGAGAGAGAGAACAAGAACAAACAATCGCCGCGGTTTTTGAACTGTGACCTCAGTTTGACCTCTTTCACATTTGTCCCAGGTTTGGTGTTGATAGCTCATTTAGTTCTTGAGTTATTGACATTTTAGTAAAACTGGCTCATCACAGTCCAAACGTTTTGGGCCCCTTAAGGACCCTCAATCAAAATTTTGATTCTCATAAAGACCTTTCTGATTCTGGTTCTGATTCTGATTTTGCAAGAATTTTGCCTAAACATACTTGGCAATAAAGACCTTTGTGATTCTGATTCTGATTCTGATGTTGCAAGAATTTTGCCTCTAGGCCTTACGATTCAGCACAAAATTGGGTTTTTGGACTGTTGGTGGCGCTAGACGGTTTGAGCTAGACACACCAAAGTTGCTACATTAACTTCTTAGACTGGCCTCTACATGTCTTTCTACAAAATTTCATAACTTTCCTACGTACGGTTCTATGGGCTGCCATTGACTTCAATGACGGACGGACGGAAGAAGAAGAAGAAGAAGAAGAAGAAGAAGAAGAAGAAGAAGAAGAAGAAGAAGAAGAAGAAGAAGAAGAAGAAGAAGAAGAAGAAGAAGAAGAAGAAGAAGAAGAAGAAGAAGAAGAAGAAGAAGAAGAAGAAGAAGAAGAAGAAGAAGAAGAAGAAGAAGAAGAAGAAGAAGAAAACTAACGATAACAATAGGGGTCTACGCACCTTCGGGGCTTGACCCCTAAATATAGCTGCAAGCAGCGATACCGGGGTCAAGCCGATCAGATGCGCTCAGAACATGTCGCTGATGAACCATACCAAGTTTCGTAGCAATATGGAAATGTATTGGTAAAATACTGAACTTAACGTGAAAATTCAAAATGTGTGTGTGTAAGTGTGTGTAGGTGTGAGTGCGTGTCTAAGTGTGAGTGTGTGTGTGAGTGTGTGTGTAAGTGTGAGTGTGAGTAAGTGTGCGAGTGTGAGTGAGTGTGTAACTGTGAGTGTGTGTATGTGAGTGTGAGTGTGCGAGTGAGTATGTGAGTGTGCGAGTGTAAGTGTGCGAGTGTGAATGAGTGTGTGTGTGTGCGCGTGTAAATGTGTGTGTGTGTGTGTTCCTCGTATTTGAAAACATACTTGGCAATAAAGTGTGTATGTGAGTGTGTCTGTGTGAGTGTGAGTGTGCATGTGTGTGTGTCTGTGTGTCTGTGAGTGTGTGTGTGCGTGTGTGTGTGTGTAAATGTGTGTGTATGTGAGTATGTGTGTGAGTATGTGAGTGTGTGAGTGAGTATGTGAGTGTGCGAGTGTGGAAACTTGGTATGTTTCATCAGCGACATGTTCTGAGCGCATCTGATCGGCTTGACCCCGTGTGTGTGTGAGTGTGTGTCTGTGTGTGTGTTTGTGTGCATGTCTGTGTGTCTGTGTGTGTGTGAGAGTGTGAGTGTAACTGTGTGTGTCTGTGTGTCTGTGTGTGTATGTGTGTCAATGTGTGTGTCAGTGTGTGTGTGTTCCTCGAATGTGAAAACATACTTGACAATAAAGTGTGTGTGTGTGAGTGTGTGTGTGTGAGAGTGTGTGTGTGTGTGTGAGAGAGTGTGTGTGAGAGTGTGTGTGTGTCAATGTGTGTGTATGTGAGTGTGTGTGAGTATGTGAGTGTGCGAGTGTGTGTGTAAATGTTTGTGTGTGTGTGTTCCTCGTCTGTGTGTGTGTGTCTGTGTGAGTGTGTCTGTGTGTGTCTGTGTGTCTGTGTGTGTGTGTGAGAGGGTGTGTGTGTGTGTGTCTGTGTGTGTGTGTGTGTGTGTCTGTGTGAGTGTGAGTGCATGTGTGTGTGTCTGTGTGAGTGTGTGTGTGTGAGTGAGTGTCTGTGTGTGTCTGTGTGTGTTTGTCTGTGTGTGAGTGTGAGAGTGTGTGTGTGTGAGTATGTGAGTGTGCGAGTGTGAGTATGTTTTCGATTGTGAGTAAGTGTGTGTGCGTAAATGTGTGTGTAAATGTGTGTAAGTGTATAAGTGTGTGTGTGTGTGTGAGTGTGTGTGTGAGCGTGTCTGTGTGAGTGTGTGTGTATGTGAGTGTGTGTGAGTATGTGAGTGTGTGTGTGTGAGTGTGTGTGTCTGTGTTTGTGTGTGTGTGAGTGTGTGTGAGAGAGTGTGTGTGTGTGTGTAAATGTGTGTGTATGTGAGTGTGTGTGAGTATGTGTGTGTGTAAATGTGTGTGTAAGTGTGTGTGTTCCTCGTCTGTGAGAGTGTGTGTGTCTGTGTGAGTGTCTGTGTGTGTCTCTGTGTGTGTGAGTGTGTGTGTGTGTGTGAGTGTGTGTGTGAGTGTGAGTGCGTGAGTGACTTCAATGGCGGAAGACGGAAGAATAATAATAAGAAAACTAACGATAACAATAGGTGTTTACGCCCCTTCGGGGCTTGACCCCTAATAATAAAAATCCTAACAAAAACAATAGGTTTCCAGCGCTTCGCACTTGAACCCTAATTAAAGCTGCGAGCAGCATTTCCCGGGTTCAAGCATTTAAGGCCTTTGGATTGACATGACAATATATGTCATGTCATGCTACAGAGGGTGCCACAACATATGTCATGTGAAGTACTCACCCGTCCAGTTTTCCCTAAAATAAACAAAGTCATATCCATTAGAGATGAGCCGGATACTTGGCTGAAACGAGTATCCGGTACAGATAAAGCACTTCTGCCGAGTACGAGTATTATACGAGTAATACGAGTCAATATCTGTGCTCGGATTGTATGAAAACCATCATTGGCTAGCTGATTGTGTCAGCGTTCTGTGATAGGCTAGTCACAGCGCCCCTCCCCTACAGTGATAGGCTAGTCACAGCGCCCCTCCCCTACAGTGATAGGCTAGTCACAGCGCCCCTCCCCTACAGTGATAGATTACCAGTTAAAGCCCCGCCCATTTCAAGACAGGCCATTCAAGACTGGTGTTGATAGCTCATTTAGTTCTTGGTCCATTATAAACCACGAAGTGTTGCTTATGATACAACTGTTTCGTCAAGGGAAAGAATACACTATGAATGAGCTTTTCTAACTCCAGGCTTGAAGAGGGCAGAGAACCCAAATGTATAGGTGGAACTTATGATTTAGCCAGCGTTGCTGGAGGGGCTGCTTTCACCTGCACACCTGCCAAATGGGCATGGGTATAAAAATGTTTGTGGTTAGCGTTGCCACTTCCTTTATTGCTTGTATTCCTCGACTTGAAAACAAGAAACACTCAGCTCGTTGTTCAACCCTAAAGACGCACCTGGTATGTAATGTTTGGGATGATTTGCTATGTTGCATTTAGTGTTTAGCACAAATCAAATGTTTCATTCTAGTAGAAGTGATTATTCATTTCATTTTGAATGTATCTTTAGTGCAGATAATGTGGCAGTGGAAGTAATTGTATGAAGTGTTGGATTACATTGAGATGTTTAAACAATCCCTTTACTTAAAAGCTATGCTTTGTTGCCTTGTCATGCATTGTTTATTGTGTGAAGTAATGTATGTTTATTTTCTGATTATCTTTAAGGTTATCAACCTATCGTCTATCGCCTATTGTCTATTCCTTAATCTGTGGTCCATAATCCTATGCCATTCATTTCATTCAATTACACTCAACAATTCAACTGTTTTAACATATTACCAATGCCATCAAAACCATCTGGAAGAAAAATAAAAATACCAAAAAGGAATTGAGTTGTCCCTTTGCATCCTTCAAGTGTTGAACAAGCCGTTTTCAAGTTTGGGTAGAGCTGAAGTGTTTAAGATAACTTGACAACAACAGAGGATGTTTTTGGTAAACTAAAAGAAGAAAATCATGGTGGTGTTGGTATTTATCACAGAGAAAATGTCAAAGCTTCTTTAGTTGATTTACCTTGTGTTAACATTGAATATCTAATGTGCACTGTAGAATAATTAAACACAACTGGTCGTATACCAACCACAATCATATAACATGCTGTTGTTTAGAGAGAAGTTGATTTTCTTAATTAATCACATGAACTGCTTACCAGGTGGAAAAATAATTCTAGGAGACTTTAATGAAAACCTTTTTAATAATTCAACTATTCATGATGTCATGCTACATTTTGGTTTCACACAAATAGTTAAAAATGCTACAATAGAAAATGGCACATTAATAGACCACGTATATATAAAAGATATTGTGTTTGATAAAATAAAGATTGATATCATGCCTACATACTTTAGCTATCATGACTGCATTGTGCTGAAGTGTACAATTTAAAACAATGTCCATCTAATGGGGGGATACATCTTCATATCATTTGTTGGGTCTAAATTTTCTGAACCACTTTGCTTGTACAATCAGTGCTGTAAATTAAATCATTCATTAAATATATAACATATGTATATTTAAAAAACTACTTTTGCAAATTCTATGGGTTTTTACTTAATGTCAATGAAAGGTTCAGTGAAATTCCTTAAACGCTTGAGCCCCGGGAAAAGGGGGCCTCAATTAATATTTGTGTTTGTTGTTTTGTCCTTTTATTCTTGTATTCATTAATTGTTCATTGCTTATTTTTTCATTCATCCATTCATTTATTCATTCATTGATTCATTACTTTCTTTTGTTTCTTTTATATATATATTATTGTTTAAAATACCTAATGTTCTTTTGCAATGAATTTGTATGAACACTTATTATATTATTGTCACTAATCAAAAATAATTGAACTAATTGATGAAAAACAAAATCAAATCAATTAAAAAATCAATTAAAAAAAACACAATTTACAGCGTAACAGTGAACACAACAATGTATATAAAAACAAGGAGATGAAAAATAAACTGGAAATCGTGATGCTTCCAACTTCCAACCCAGAGCCCGACCTGCCTTCAGACTCCAAACCTGCATTCACTTATCATCCCACACCTTAAACACATTGCAGACTCTATGTATGTGCATGGACTGAAACCACACCGACACTACTATCATTGAGGATTGTGGTATGAGCTGGATCTCTACTGAATTATTGTTATGTGATGAGTTGAATTATGCCATGTTGCAAGATCTACTTGCCGTTCCATTATCATCATTTCATCTCTGGAAGTACAAATAAACAGGTAAGATTTTTATGTTTTATGTTTTAATCATGTATTTTAACATAAAATGCCAAGATTCCCACTTTAAAAAGATATTCTATTTGAATGTTAAAAAAAATTTAAAATGACTTAATTTTTTTTTATGTATTTCCAGCATAAGACATTTGGTGTACCTGTACACAATAATTTTTTGATTAAAAAAATAAAAAATTATTGTGTACTTTTCCTAAAAAAAGGGAATAAAAAAATAACTCATCCTTTGCAACATTTATTATAACATCTGCATCACTAACAAGAACAACACCAGCTCCACTTCCAACCCAGAGGCCAGCCAGCCTTCAGAGTCCACTACAAGGTGATAACCTGACTATTTGTCAAGCACAAATTTCTTCCCACAACCAAAACACATTGTGGAATCGGATCATGTACACGGCCTGGACAATGTACATATAACTGAAAATTGTGTTATGAGCTGTATTTCTGTATCTCAGTTCCAAATCATCATCATCTCTGCTAGCTCCATCAAGCTCCAACTGTCATTGATTATTATCAATGCCTACATAAACATGGACAACTTTACTTATTTCAGTCAGGCTCATTGTTTCATCCTACCTCTTAACTGTGTTTATTTTCATAGATCTTTTCTCCCACTCAATTCATCCTCTGTTTCCTGCATCCATCATAAACGTCTACATTGTGAGGTTTTCTTCAGCAATATTCATATCATTGTTGTGGATCAATGTTTATTAAAATTTATGACATATTTAACTTATAATCATTTTTTCTTTATTATGTCACTGACTTTGTATATAGATAATGTCGTCATTTACAAACTTCAATTAACAAACTTAACTCCTTCATATTTTAATGTACTGTATGTGCTTTTAAATTTATTTTTATATTCTGTATGTACTTATTTTTTTATGTATTTCCAAATTGTGTAATTTCTAATTTTTTTAGATGACATGTTTTTTATAATGCAAATGATATTTTATATAACTGCGTTTTTATTTTCACAGTTTGTATAAAAAATGTATTCTGATAGAATTGTTTTTCTAAAAGTAACAGTTTGCTTTGTATAAGGTTTTAAATAACTTTTTTATTTTACTTTTATTGTTACTTTATTTTCTTTAATAATTTTCAGCAATATCATTAAATACCAAGAGTAGATGTAATCCCAACTAAGAATATAATGAGTTTATAATAAATGCATGAATTATTTCTTTGCAATAACAAAGACTGTGTTTATTTTCATTTCATTTTAAGTCATGAGCCAATTGTTGTGAAACACAATTTCAAAGTTTTAGGGGTTTAAGAGTTATGGGCACAAACACATTGAGGGGCACTGAAGTGCCTCAAATTGGCCAAATTAAGGCCTTAAAGGTTTGGTCCCAGGTTTGGTGTTGATAGCTTATTTAGTTCTTGAGTTATTGAAATTTTAGTAAAACTGTATCCCAGTTTCTTAGTTATTTTGTGTATGTGACGCGAGTCACTTCGTGTAAAGATTCCAATGATTCCGTACCGGATAAAGCACTTCTGCTGAGTACGAGTATTATACGAGTAATACGAGTCAATATCTGTGCTCGGATTGTATGAAAATCATCATTGGCTAGCTGATTGTGTCAGCGTTCTGTGATAGGCTAGTCACAGCTCCCCTCCCCTACAGTGATAGGCTAGTCACAGCGCCCCTCCCCTACAGTGATAGGCTAGTCACAGTGCCCCTCCCCTACACACATACAGATGTATTGTGTTGCTGTGTCTCGCTCTGCTCACTCACAGTCACACACAGAACAGCTCTCTGTCTCTCCCTCAGTCACTCGAGTTCGCGGGTCTTTTCCGTTAATGTTTAGGGTTTCTTCAGCTTTTTACTTCGGGTTGTAACGTTAATAATACGTACTTACTAACCATTAGAGTTAGTAGAGACTCGCATTGCATCTCTGCCTATCGGAGATTTTTTTTCTTTTTTAAACCTTTAGCTGTCTCTAACCAGTAACCAGACACTGAGTGTCTGACACATTTTTGCTGTATTTCATAAAAATATAACGGCAGTAAGCTAGTGTTATAAATATTACAAATTAATTATTACCGGTTAAAGCCCCGCCCATTTCAAGACAAGCCCCACCCACTCCGAGTTCTCAGAATCCAATCAGAATCAGAATCTTTGCCTTACAAGTCAGCACAAAATTGGGTTTTTGGACTTTTTTTAAAAATGGTTGTTTTTAGTGATTTTTCCGTTATAGCGCCACCAAGTGGCCAATCGCCGCGGTTTTTGAACTGTGACCTCTTTCACATGAGTCCCAGTTTTGGTGTTGATAGCTCATTTAGTTCTTGAGTTATTGACATTTTAGTAAAACTGGCTCCTCACAGTCCGAACATTTTGGGGCCCCTTAAGGACCCTGAATCAAAATTTCGACTTTTTTTCGAAGATTATTGACATTGAGACTCCAGAGAATATTACTGCACTGGATTGGTCTCGACCAGGCGAAAAACCTAGGACTAGTTAGCAAAAGTAGGTTTCGGACAAAATGCGCTATAGCGAAAAAATTTAATGGCGCAAATGAAATTGGAGATATACGTTTTTTAAGTCATGAGCCAAGGATTCCAATGACATAAAGCACTTGAGGGGTTTTGACATAAAGCATTTGAGGGGACATAGGGGTTTTAGGGGTTTAGGGGTTATGGGGACAAACACGTTTTGTCCGATTCCGCTGAGATTTTGGCCCTGAGTAACTGTGACCAGTACTACCATCTGACCAAGTTTGAGCTCTCTAGGCCTTACGGTTTGGGCTTCACGACCGTTTCTAGTGCGGACTAATAATAATAATAATAATAATAATAATAATAATAATAATTAAAGCTGCAAGCAGCATTTCCCGGGTTCAAGCGTTTAAGGCCTTTAGGGAGTTTAAGGCCTTAAAGGATTTTCACATACACAAAGTGACAAATAAACAAAGTCATATCGGTGAGTCTACAATCCTCGTGCGAAGCAAAACGAAGTATGAAAACATACTTGGCAATAAAGACCATTCTGATTCTGAGACTTTGCCTTATGAGTCAGCACAAAATTGGGTTTTTGGACCTATGGGCACAAACGCGTTTTGGGGCGCTGAAGCGACCCAGATTGTCCGATTCTGCTGAGATTTTGGCCCTGAGTAACTGTGACCAGTACTACCATCTGACCAAGTTTGAGCTCTCTAGGCCTTACGGTTTGGGCTGCACGACCGTTTCTAAGGCGGAATAATAATAATAATAATAATAATAATAATAATAATAATAATAATAATCCTAACAAAAACAATAGGTTTCCAGCGCTTCGCGCTTGAACCCTAATAAGACGAAGAAAACTAACGATAACAATAGATGTCTACCCCCCTTCAGGGCTTGACCCCTAATAATATGTAACAGGTTAGCTGTGTGGCTAACATCGCAACACCATTAAATATTACTTCCCACCCACATTCGAAAACAATCTACTGATTGGTGCAGCCTTGCAGAAATGGACCTCCAGCCAATCAGAGCGCTGGACCGCAATACAACTAACCAATCATAGAGAAGTAGGTGGGATTTTAAAAATACAGTTCAGGAAAAAAAAAAACGCTGACCGAAAACTGCCTTATGTACTTACTTCGTCGGTTTTCTTCAATTACTTAAGCTCAAGCCAATAAAAGAGACGTATAATCACTCACCTGTCCTCTCTGAGTGCTGATCGTGGTTGCCATATTGTGCGAAGTCAAGCAAATCTAATACAATATGACTCGCGTCTACACTGTATGTTGTTATGCTCTTCTTCCTCTTTAATGTTTACGGGTGCAGAGCGGAACACACCGCCCTCTACTGGTTCGAAATCCTATTGCTAGAAATTAAAAAAGTGGCATAGGCTTCCAGACAACACACATTCATTCATTCATTCATTCATTCATTTTCTACCGCTTATCTGAACTACCTCAGGTCACGGGGAGCCTGTGCCTATCTCAGGCGTCAAGGCAGGATACACCCTGGACGGAGTGCCAACCCATCGCAGGGCACACACACACACACACCCACACACACACTCTCATTCACTCATGCAATCACACACTAGGGACAATTTTCCAGAGATGCCAATCAACCTACCATGCATGTCTTTGGACCGGGGGAGGAAACCGGAGTACCCGGAGGAAACCCCCGAGGCACGGGGAGAACATGCAAACTCCACACACACAAGGCAGAGGCGGGAATCGAACCCCCAACCCTGGAGGTGTGAGGCGAACGTGCTAACCACTAAGCCACCGTGCCCCCCAGACAACACACAAAACAATAAAAATGTGATGAGAATAAAAAATACACATATGTAGATACAAATAGACGACAATAAATAAATAAATAAATTGTATGTACAGTTGTGCTATAGATGATAGAATGGAATAGAATGAGATGCAGAGATTTACTAGGATGGAGGTGGTAACAAATAAATATAGGGTTATTGCACATTGTTATAGAGTGATGAGGGAACATTGAACTGTTCATGAGGTACATTGTCTGGGAAAAGAAACTGTTCTTGTGCCTGATTGTGCTGGTGTTTGGGGCTCTGTATCACTGGCCACATGGTAAAAGTTCAAGTTTCTGAGCCATTTTCTTCACTCTGGATGTATTCAGATATTGAAGAGTGGGAAGAGGAATGCAGAGAATCCTTGCGGCAGTCTGAAACGTTTCTCCTGAAGTCCACTATCATCTTCGCCTTATCCGGTTCTTCCCCATGCTTTACACGAAAGACACAAATTAGTTAGGTCTTTGAAACAAAAATGACTGGATTCATCCTAAAATCCCTGCCATCTGCATGTTTATCTGCACAATATTTCTTCATTTGAAGTCATGCAATAGCATAATAACATAATAATGTACTCATGCTATTATTTTCCAACAAATGTTACATTTCCACATGATTTTACTGCATCCTTGGGATCCCTACCTTCCAGTTTTCTTTAAACTGGTGTTAAAGGAATGTTTTTGCTGATCAACTAAGTAACTGGTGATCAATAAACTAGCTCCTAACTATCTAACTAACTAACGCACAACACTGTGAACACCCAGCTGTGTGGTGTGGGTGATTTGTGACCTCAGTATATTCTGTTGCAGACACGCCTGCATTTGTAGTACAGAGTTTGCCTACTGAGGTGTGTCTGAATCTCAAACAGAACAGAAATGAAACTTTGGACTGAACATGGAGAGATATGGAGTTTCTTTATGGGCCTCACATTCACTCTCATGTTTAAAAGGAATGATCATACATCATTTGATGATTCTGATAAATCCTAAAGAAAGATTTCTCTCTGCTTCATCTGACAAGTGAAGTTGTTGTATGCAAAGAGCTTAAAATGCATGTACAGGATCTCACTGTTAAAAATATTGACCAGGATAGTGCACTAAAACATCAGTTGTACCAGGGAACACATTGCACAATGTACTTTATAATACAAAATGTAGTGTGTACTTTGTGTATTTTGTCTTGTAGAGTTTTGTATTGTCCTTGTCTCACATTGTTGCACTCGGTGGCACATGTTGCACTTTATGTGGCTAGGACTTAAGTCCTTGTCTCCGTGTTGTTTGTTTTATGTAGCTTTATGACGGTTTTTGTCGAAAAACATTGTTTTTCGTTTCACTGTGTTTACTGTGTGTGTGAGCTATATATGCTTAAAATGACAATAAATGCTTCTTGACTTGGATGTTCCTACAAAATTATACAAAAGGTCAAGTAGGAACTCATCACAGAGGCTGTGTAGAGACCTAAAGCAGATGCAGGAATCAACAGCACATCATTTCACCGTTTACATGCTTACGGAGTGGGTAAACCTTCTTTCTTCTCCCTGAACAGAAGCTTACTTCTCAAGCTTGTGTCCCATTCAGATCTACAAGCATCTTGTTTCCCACTGTGAATGAATAACATAATATCTTTAGCACTAGGGGATATTTTTGAGGTTGCACCGTGCAGACAGACCCGAGGCTTTTTGTCTTCAGATCCTTTGTGTGCATGTGATCTGACAGGAAAGTCCGGTTTGTCTTTTTTTGCATAACGTGGTTACCTGCCTGCTGTCTGGGAGGAGTTTAAGTGTTAAAATCACCACTTCCTTGTGACACACAGACATTTGAAAGGTCTCATCGTTCAGTGAACAATACAATAAGGTAGTAACTCTGTCTCTCTCTCTCTCTCTGTCTTTCATTATTATTATTATCTCAAACAAGTGTAAGATCATCATTAATGTGTGTTTTTCTGTGTATCTGTGGGTTTGTCACCACACACACACACACACACACACACACACACACACACACACACACACACACACACACACACACACACACACACACACAGATATAACCTTCATACACCGCAGGTATGTTTTGTAATAACGTCTGTCTGTCTGTTACTGCGCATGCGTCAAAACCAACCCATTAGTAATCCTATTAAACGCGTTTTTAGAAGATTATTGTGTTCTTGTAAACGTTAACGACCGCATCTATATCACCGAGGTAAAGGTTTTAGCCTGTAGACAAACTTGTTGGCTTCACAAACTTGTCATGCGGTATGATTTTATGTCAAGCGGACACGAAGCTACCTAAAAGTCCTCAGGACCCCGGAAGTACACTGGAGTACTGACGCATGATGTTTATGTTTTAACATCTGTAATAATTTTGTGTGTGTAATGGACCAAAACAAATACTTTGTTGTGACATTTAGCGTTGTTATGCATAACAAACTACACTTTATGATGGTTTAATTAATCCTGGTCTGTTCTCAGAGACCTGTGTGAGTTTGATCCTGTTTTTTCTCTCGGTTTCTTTCTTTCTTTCTTTCTTTCTTTCTCTCTCTCTCTCTCTCTCTCTCTCTCTCTCTCTCTCTCTCTCTCTCTCTCTCTCTGTTCTTTCTATCTGTTTCTCTGTTCTTTCTCTCTGTTTCTCTGTTCTTTCTCTGTTTCTCTCTCTCTTTCTTTCTCTGTTCTTTCTCTCTCTCTTTCTTTCTCTCTCTGTTCTTTCTATCTGTTTCTCTCTCCGTTCTTTCTCTCTGTTTCTGTGTTTCTCTTTCTGTTTCTCTCCTTTTTCTGTTTTTCTCCTTTTCTCTGTTTCTCTCCTTTCTCTCTCTTTCTCTCTGTTTCTCTCTTTTTCCCTCTGTTTCTGTGTTTCTCTCCTGTTTCTCTCCTGTTTCTCTCTCTCTTGATCTCCTGTTTCTCGCTCTTTCTCTCTCTCTCTTGATCTCCTGTTTCTCTCTGTTCCTTCTCTCCGTTTTTCTCTGTTCCTTCCCTCTGTTTCTCTCTGTTTCTCTGTTTCACTATGAACAGGACGCAGCTGAAACGAACAAGGATTT
This sequence comes from Tachysurus vachellii, assembly GCF_030014155.1. Taxonomy (NCBI): domain Eukaryota; kingdom Metazoa; phylum Chordata; class Actinopteri; order Siluriformes; family Bagridae; genus Tachysurus; species Tachysurus vachellii. The sequence goes on from NC_083460.1 coordinate 21,836,040, forward strand.
TAAAGATGGCTCTGAGTAACTCTGATCCCACTGGACCAGATGGGAAAAATGAGCAGTTTCTCATGCGGGCGATAAAGATCACATTTGTAGTGGCTTTGTACTGGTTTGTGTCCATCACCATGGTTTTCCTCAACAACTACCTGCTGGACAGTAAAGATCTGGACGCCCCTCTGTTTGTCACGTTTTTCCAGTGTGTGGTGAGTGTTGGACTCTGCTGCATCATGAGCTTGTTGTCCTCATTAAAGCCGGGATATGTGGACTTCCCCTCCATTAAAGTGGACATGAAGGTGTCTATGCAGATTTTACCCCTTTCTTTGGTGTTCATCGCCATGATCACCTTTAATAACTTGTGCCTGAAGCATGTCGGAGTCGCTTTCTACACAGTGGGCAGATCTCTGAGCACAGTGTTTAACGTCCTGCTCAGTTACATCATCCTCAAGCAGACCACGTCACTATATGCACTGATGTGTTGTGGCGTCATTTTGGGTAAGATTACATTTACATTTACACTGACATCATTTGGCAGACTCTCTTATCCAGAGTGTATTAATCCAAAGTGCTTAATTCTCTATCATTGGATACATTAACTCTGGTTCATGAATAAGTAGGTCTTCAACCGTCGTTTGAAGACATCCAGTGACTCAGCTGTCCGGACCTCTAGGGGAAGTTAATTCCACCACCTGGGTGCCAGAACAGAAAAGAGTCTTGTAGTATACTTGACTCTTACCCTGAGAGATCTTGGAACCTGTCGAGCAGTGCTGTAGATCTAAGGGAGTGATGAGGGTTTTTTTTAGAGGTAAGAGGGAGCTGGTCCATTTTTAGCTTTGTAGGCAAACATCAGTGTTTTGAATCTGATGGGTGCAGCTACTGGAAACTAGTGGGAGATCGCAGCAGCTGGGTGGTGTTGAGAACTTAGGCAGGTTGGAAACAAGTCGTGCAGCTGTATTTTGGATCATTTGCAGAGGACAAATTGTGTTGATAGGTAGTCCTGCCATCATTGTGTTTCAGTAGTCCAGTCTTGAGATGACAAGAGACTGAGCAGCCTGTGTGAACAAGATCATTTCCATGTGGAGACAAACTCTACCCTCAGACCTGCCAGATGTGTTTATACTGTCATGTGCTTTATGATCCCAACTCTTTGACTGCAATTGTTTTTATTTCTGTCAAAAGTTATACTGCGGTCACACAAAGCACGTGACGTTCTTTTTCATTAAGAGAACTGGGCAGGTCCATTGTGTGAAAACAGTCGAGGGTGAAATCCGTGTTAAAGAGCACACACTGCTTCTGCTTCACCTTGTATGATATGATGCAAATAAACACTGCTGAGTTTTATAGACAAAGATTAATCTCACTCGACATGAAAACTGTGGAGCAACTGGAATGCTGACCTTTAAAGGTGCATTAGGTTAGATTGATAGTACAGTAGGTGGGTTTGATTTTTGAATAATTTTCAAACGATTAAAAGTACAGATGAGGAGCTGATGGAGCTGGACTGACTAAAACACTAAAGTGCTGCTGCATTTAGTTAGAGATGAATTCTCATTTGTGTGACGCTGCTACAGATGACAGGAGTCACGTCAGTGTCAGAGACTAGACTCTTTATTTAGTTATTGTTCCACTGAAAGTAAGATGTACATGCAGAAAGTGTTATTTCTGCATGTACATGTACAAGTGCTCCCTGTGGGAGCTCTTCCTGTACCCTGTCTGATTAGAAGGTTATCCCTGCTTCAGTGAGAGTGTAATGTTAAGGTGTGTGTTTTTCCTCAGGTGGATTTTGGCTTGGTGTGGATCAGGAAGATGCCGCTGGCTCTCTCTCCTGGACCGGGGTGATATTTGGGGTCCTAGCTAGTGCCTTTGTTTCTTTAAATGCCATTTACACCAAGAAAGTGATGCCCGTGGTGGATGGAAGCATCTGGAAGCTGTCCTACTATAACAACCTGAACGCATGTGTGCTCTTCATCCCTCTCATCCTCGCTTTCAGAGAGCTTCCAAACGTCTTTGAGTTCGGCCGTGTCTCCGACGTGCATTTCTGGGGCATGATGGTCCTTGGGGGTTTCTTCGGCTTTGCCATTGGCTACGTGACGGGAATGCAGATTAAATTCACCAGTCCTCTGACGCACAACGTGTCGGGGACGGCGAAGGCATGCGCTCAGACCGTCATTGCTGTTGCGCTCGAGCACTCTCACAAGAGTGTTCTGTGGTGGAGCAGCAACATGATGGTCCTAGGAGGATCATTTGCCTACACCTGGGTCAAAGGACTGGAGATGAAGAAAGGTAGCAGAGGTCAGGACACTCCAGCTACAGGAGAGAAACCTAAAGCTGACGCAGGTGTATGAGGAATGAAAAGGGATTTTTTTTTAAATGGTACACTGGACTAAAGGACAGGTATAAAACAAATGAATATAAATTATTTCTGTATAATATGAAACATTTTTTTTGTATAAGTTTTAAACAGGTGAACATTTGAATAAAATAAAGGGTCACTGTAAAGAATCACTTTATACCCGTTAAATTTTCTTCAGCGCACATCAACAACACGACTCTTAAACCTGGCGAGCCGAGACGAAGCCTGACACATACCCACTGCTTCACTTTGCCGCTGAATAAAGGTCTTTTTATAACCTCGAATGTTTATCCCCTTAAAAGATACAGACCCAAAGAGGTGCCTTTAATACAATCACACGCATGTTTCTTCCATGAGGAGAATCTCGTGCATTAGGAGATCAAGCTCTTGGATTTTACTTTTTTTTTTTCCTAGTAGATGTTAAAATTACACAAGTAAGTAAGTAAGGATTTGTAGACATCATTCCATAATTGCTGGAACAAGTTCTCGGTTCAAAACTCCTATGTGTAAACCAGTTCTGTAAAAATGTCTGATTTTGTACAATCTTGTAGAAATTATTTTAGCTTCATCTCCACACACTGATTTGTGATCTTACTTTTTGGATTTAAACTAGATCCCTTTTTAATAAGTGTGTTATAACTGCACAACTAATGATGGTTTTTATAAACCCCTGAAGCCTGGAAAAGAGCTAGTTCACAGGTTACGTTTCAGAATGTCACCATTTCTGCCTTACATTCCAAGTAAGACTACAGTGTTGAGTTTTTAGGGTATCGAATATTGTTTTGTGACAATACAGAAGTCTCTGGACACTGATTGAGAGGAAAACATCTTTTGTGAATGAAACAAGACTAACTGGCAGCGAACTCCTACCAGCATATGGTAATATTGGTGCACACGGTGCTCGTATGTGTAAAGTTCTTAAAACCTGAAGAGTGTGTGTGTGATGTTTGAATATTATTTTTCTTATTTGGGTTTTCTCTTTATCACCTGCTCTGTATGTAGGGCTATGATATGGTTACGTGTGTATGTTTACATGAATGACATTTTTCTTTTTGAATCACGTGTAAGGTAGATGCTGTGTTTGTTCCATTTTGAATGAAGACACTAATGGAAGAGATTCTGTAATTAAACATGAGTCCACCCTTTCATGACCTTTATTGATTGCGTTTTTTGTTTATTATTCATCCCACATCCCGAAGCCTCTGGACCGCAGGGATGGTTTCTCTGCTCCTCGGCTCATCTGATACACATCATCTGATACAAGCCTGGACTTTGCCCCCTCTGCTCTCTGGCTTTGCCCCCATGTCTGATTCTGCCCCTGAAATATTGCAGTAGTGAGATGTTTAAGTGTAAGTTGGTGTTTAGAGGAGCAGGAAAAACACCAGCATGGAGCTATTCCAGAGCCAGGTTTAAGTGTTTCAATTCAGATGATTATAAAAAATAAATGCACACACACACATGCACATTTTAAACTACCTGGAATTAACAGGACTTGCAGGGGTGGAGATTTCTTGAGATTTCTCTTTTCCCTAAGCGTGTCATTTATTGAGTCTTATTGATAACTTGTAATAACAATGATCAGAATGTAACCTTTCTCACTCCTGGGAAATTACCACAACCTTTTCAGTGAGGTTCTTCCCTCCCTCAAGTCTGACACTGTTGTGATCAGAGGTAGAGGTATACATATACACACATCAGTTAAATTCCACTTGTCTTTATTTCACCTGTATTGGATATCAAGCTATCAGATAAACACTACTTTTGTATGTCAGAGCGCTTTTTAATTTTTACATCCGTAAGGGAGAAATGACTCGGAAGCTGAGGGGGTGACAGATGCATGCTGGGTATTTTACTATAGCTCTTTTTTGTTTCAGATTACACATAGACCAAAGATCTTTCTGAGGTTATTCTCATTGTTGTCATTATTCAGTGTTGTATAAAGTACTAGAAAGCAATACTTGAGTAAAAGTACAAGTATCGTACTAGAAAAAGACTTTGGTAGAAGTGAAAGTTACCTTTTAGAATATTACTCAAGTAAAAGTCTTAAAGTATGTGATATATACTGTACTTAAGTATCAAAAGTAATTTTCTTATATTTAATGTACTTAAGTATTTGAAGTAAAAATAAAAAGTAAAATTTCAGTGATTTTTGGCATAAGAGCAGGGGCGGTTCTAGGATTTCATCTTTAGGGGGTTTAGCCCTCAGTTAGAATTTAAAACAAGAAGAGTTTTATATTATATATTATATATTATATATGACTACATAGTAAGCCAAAATTTATGGTATTATTAAATGGTAAAAGTGGAGACCAAAATTTTATGCATGATGTAATGATGTCAGTCTTGAATCAAATCAGTTCATGTATATGTGTATTCTATACAAACAGTGTGTCCAATGAATGCAGTCATTAATAAAAATACTCACAAGACAAAGACCAAATCAATAAATGTTATTTTTATTTGGTATTGAATGGATTGTTTGCATTAATATTTTGTTTGTGCTACAACTCTGGTAATAAGAATAGTGAAATTTCACTACTTTTGGTTGCCGTATTTGCGGCTTTCAGCCGATTAACGTTATAATCGTGCCTCCAGCTCTGACTGCGCGTGCACGCTGCGCGTACCTTTGCTTCCGTAGAGCGTGCAGAGCGTAAAGCCGCCTTCACACTGCACACGACAAACGACCGCAGATAAACCGGAAGTCATTCATTTCCTATGGAGAGTTGCAAGGTCGCTGCGTGAGGTGCCGACCACCTGCGGATCCGTAATTTTCGGGTCCGTTTTGAGCGTTGGATCCGTTAAAAAATTGAACTTGTGCGACTACACCGCATCCGATATGCCGACCGGATGTGATGTATTCTAATGTTGTCCTATCAGGTTCGTGTGCGCGAGATGATAAGAATTATTGAAAAGTATTAATATTAACT